>NC_142734.1:36045195-36270195 GCF_051943395.1 Hippocampus bargibanti
CTGACAAACATATGACTAAATAGTTATTGTCAACTGTCTTTTATTGTCATCCCAGTTCATAGATAGCAAATAAATGAATTAATGCATGCTTGACAATGGGATAAAAGACAAAAGGCACCCTTTTTTTTTCGTCAAACAAAGCTAGTCTTGTACTTGTCAAGAACCGCTGGATGTCAAAAGAAGAAAGATGGCCTCCATTTGTCATCTTTTTCCTTCTTGAATTTATCAGCTTTGGAATTACGCCAGTTAACTATCTCCTAAGTACACCGTGGGGGAAATTGGGATTTTTTTTTTTTTTAACCCAAAATCGAAATGACGTCGCTTACTTACTTTTTGAAGCTAAATCCAATACTTGGCTAAAAACAGAATCGCCATGAATTGGCCAACATTTATGGAGTGAAGAGAATGTGAGAGTTCTAATGGCTTTCAATTTAGGATTCAATGATATCACTCCCAGTCAGGTGTCGGAGACTGATGCGACCATATTTACAGGAACCTAAAACAAATCTTCTCAAACGTAACCACTTGTTCTTTTCTGCATAATATTTTCAAGGACAAACAAAGTTGTGTCCATAATTTGTAAAATGTCTTCAAATGACTTCTACTGAGCGTATTTTAGCTATATGTAGCTATATTTTACCTTTTGAGACTCGCGCTGAATATTCAGGAAGTCTTGTTTTTGAGTTGGTGACAAGTCCGTACGTGACGTCACTAAAGGAGCGCCCTTAACCGTAAAAAAGACGCATTGTAGCGGTCCTTCCATCACGTCAATGTATTTTGCTGTACTTGTTTGGTCTGGGGGACCTCATGTTGCACCCAAAAGCCGCCAGAAGAGGGCGTCCAAGCGCCATATAAGGAATTTAACAGCCTGTGGATACGGAGGTGGCCACAGGAGGTCGCCATTTTGTGCCTCTTTTTTTGGGTGAGACATTTTCCCCCAATGTTGCCTCAAAATGGCACAAATACATTCTTTAATGGATTGCAAACATGTATGCTTTCCACTTCAGAACTATTTGAATCATATTCATCACTGGATGTGTAACAAGAAAGCATCTTCTCCGAATCTGAAGCCATTGTTTTGATTCTCCAGCAAGGCAAGACGTCTTGGCGGGATGTCACGAACTGGGGGCGGGACTTTCTGAAAATGCCCAATTCGCAGCTCAATTTTTTTGCAGATTTTGGACACTTGAAGTCATTTTTATTGGTGTTTTGCATTTGACTAAAAATATCATACTGCGTGTTTTGGGTATTTTAGATGCTATAAAACGTTTTTCTGGTGTCAGTTAAGAAACAAAAAAGTGACGTGGGTTGTCCTTTAAATATGTACATTTTTTTTAAATTGAGCTTTTAGTTGTACTCCCTGTTTTTCTCGAACTCCATCCATCCAGGCCCTTCTGACGACCGTGACCTCCCCACACATTGAGATCCACGAAGGCACAATCCTCCTCACAGTCAGGACCTGCTACAACATTTACCTGGCCAGCCGCAATCTCATCAACCAGACCACCGCCAAGGCGACACTCACTCAAATGCTCAATGTCATCTTCACACGAATGGAGAACCAAGCTGTCAGTCCACTTTATAACTTGTATGGCCTTGACCAAATAAAATGACTTAGTAGCCTTGCCCTTGTGACAATAAATGTCAAAGCCGCTAAGCTTTAGTAAAGATGGCAAGATATCTGCTATTTGAAATCACTCATCTGGGCTGACTTTTTGTGTCCTGCACCTCTAGGCTTTGGAGGCTCAGGAACTAGAAAAAGATCGCTTTTGTCTGCCTCCAAATAACCCCTCTCCAGTCCCCGGTACTGGTTCACCTTGGCCCGACCGGACGCCCACCCCGGAGCCACCAAGCTCCCCGTCGCCGCAAGCCACTACACCAGATCTTCATGTCATCAACTCAACACCACCGCCTGACTTGGACGTGGATACGCCAACCGTGAATGGAGAGTCAGAGAGAAGTAATGTTTTACACACTGTAACAGTGTGTAAAACATTACATTTTTTTTTAATTTTCTGTCTATTTTTCTCCCCTTGCAGATTCCGTTTTTGAAGATGAAGGCATTGAAGCACCTTCAAGCGACGTGATAAAGACACATGAAGAGAGTCCAGCACAGCAGACTGAAGAAAATGAAGGAAAACAGTCACATGGCACTGGTCAGTATATATATTGTGTTACTTCCGGGTAGAGTGAACGCTGGCGCGAATGGCTGCCGCTGCTCACCCGCACAAAAAAAAGAGTTTTGATATTGCTTAGAAATTAAATGTATTTTTCTTCTTCTTCTTCTTCATTATTATTATTATTATTATTATTATTATTTTTCTTTTTCTTCTTGTTCTTCTTCTTATTGTTTTTGTTATTCTTATTCTTATTTGTGCAAGTGTGCATGTGCATTTATTTGATTATTTATGTAATTATGTATTTATTTGATTGTTTGATTATTTATGTGATTATTCATTTATTTGATAATGCGTGTGTTTATTTATTTATGTTCTAACATGAATTTCTCTTCAGTAACCGATTTAAATGTACATCAAGTATAGTTTCCACTAATAAGATGTTTGTTATGTATGGCTTCTCATTACAATATTAATAATAACAATAATGCAGTGCATTACATTTTAAGTGCCTTTCAAAGCTCTCAAGGACAAGAGGAGTTTACGAATCTTGGCAAAATCGATTAAAATCAATGAGATGAAGATAAATCTTCTTCCTCATCTTTCAGAATATCTTTTTTTTTTCTATTTACAATAATTTCACTACTTAGTGCATTAAAAAGTCTTGGTGTCCAAGAAAAGTGAAATATGCTTTGAAATAATTTTGTGTTGATAGTAATTGATTTATTTTATATAATTAGTGCAACCCTGACAGGTGTATCGTTTTTGCTTTCATTTTGAAGTGAACAAAAAAACAAGATGAATTAAAAATAAATAAAACATTTAAAATGAAGGCGACAGTAACACCGAAACTGCTCCTGGTCTCTCCTCCTATGAGATGAACCTGAAGCCCAGCACATCTGCGATCAGACAAGGGTAGCGCTCCCGAAAGCTGTTGCAGAGTCACCACAGATGAACGGCGTCATCGAAGACCGCTCGTCGCTTTCTTCAGCGGACATGTTGGTGAGCCACATGCCAGTGCAGTTGCCGAAGATTCGATTGTGCACAAATTAACAAGCATTATGCTTTCTTCATCTGTCCAGGATGCGGAAGCACTGCAAGGACCCCACAGCGCTTCCCGTTTCTCTCATATCCTACAGAAGGATGCCTTCCTGGTGTTTCGCTCGCTGTGTAAACTTTCAATGAAGCCCCTTGCGGAAGGACCTCCGGATCCAAAGTGCGTAAGAAGAACGTTAACTTTTGACAGTGTCTGAATTACCGCTTTTCACGCGTTTTCCGATGGTTATTTTTAACAGGTCGCACGAGTTGCGGTCCAAGATTGTGTCGCTGCAGCTGCTGCTCTCTGTACTTCAGGGCGCGGGGTCGGTGTTCCGCACCCACGAGATGTTCGTCAACGCCATCAAACAATATCTTTGTGTGGCGCTCTCGAAAAACGGCGTCTCGTCTGTGCCGGAGGTGTTTGAGCTCTCGTTGGCCATCTTCCTCACGTTGCTCTCACACTTCAAGGTCCACCTGAAGATGCAGATTGAGGTACCGGGCACGGTGGATGGTTTTTCGTCTTTTTTTGGTCATATTTTTAAAACTCTTTCAAACATTCTGCGCTTCAGGTGTTTTTTCGAGAAATTTTTCTCACCATCTTGGAGACGTCGACGAGCTCCTTTGAGCACAAGTGGATGGTCATTCAGACACTAACGCGCATTTGCGCAGGTATGTGTCTCAAACAGGCGTGAGCAAAATATGGCACATTGGCACTCTGTTTAAAAATGGAGCATTTTTAGCATCTATATTATCACTTGATATATATCTTCTTTTAGCATTATTGGATTAGCTTTTATTAGTCTGGTAGTGGTGAAATTTACATTTCACAGCAGCAACGTGCTGAAAGTAAGAGGAAAGGAACGGAAGAGGTAGAAAAAAGGCTGTAAAGGCAGCCATTCTCGCGACGCCATCTTGAAGTCATAAACAACAACAAAAAAAACTAAATAACAAATAATGTTACACAACACAAAAGAATCTTAAGGCCTTTTCTGCACCCTCTTTGTTATATGAAGCACATCCAAAAATCCTCACAATTGTATATTATCTGCAGTATAAGTTAGCCGGCTACTTCATAACATCCTCACTATCTTTGCCACACTATTCCCACGATCACCTTGTTGCCCAAAAATATATTTCCCCATTTGGTAATATGTTTTGTTTTTTCCTCTCAAGATGCCCAATGCGTGGTTGACATCTACGTGAATTACGACTGTGACCTCAATGCCTCCAACATCTTTGAGCGCCTCGTCAACGACCTCTCCAAAATAGCCATGGGCAGGAGTGGCCAGGAGCTGGGCATGACCCCACTGCAAGTACGTACGTGTCGTTGCAGGCCAAACGGTTGAAAGAATTCTTTCAGAGAGATGCGATGTATTGTAAACACTGGACAATCATAGAGCACATAGACGAGCCAGCTCTGATTAAATTTTGCTGCTGACCCCACCGTGTTATTTTGGGTATGGTGTTTTATTAAAATGGAGTCCACTGTGTGCATGAAGTTTATGAAATATATAATATTGGGAGTCACTGAGTCGAGAAGTGTTTTGTTCTTAACAGTGTACAGTGAGACCTCAACTTACGAACTTAATTGGTTCCCAGACAGAGTGTGTAAGGCGAAAAGTGTGTATCTCAAAAAAAAAATCCCATAGGAAACCATTAAAATGGGAATAATCCGTTCCCGGGTTCCCGTAAAATATACTTTTCAACTAAATAAGCCTTAAAACTACACACAACATACCTTATTCTATGTATAATAAATGTGCTATTATATTGTAATGAAAGAAATACACTGAATTGTATCATAAAGTCGCTTTATTTACATTTGTGATGGTCATTTATGGCTTGATGGAATGGCGTTGGAGGTCGAAGGTCAAAGGGAATTGCTGTTTGGAAAGAGAGGCGCATTCCATGAGGACTGTAATTAAAGAAATAAACTGTGCCGTTGATGGCTTATGGAAGGAGAGTCACATTCCATAAGGACTGTTGGTAACTTAACCTCTGGTGCTGTTTGGTCGTGTGCTTCCGCCAAAGATCACTCCGCCAGCCGTGGTGGGTGTGTATTATGAAAATAGTGCTTATTATAAGGTTTAATTTTCATAAAGTTGACGTTTGTAAGACGAAAAGTTTGTAAGTTAAGGAGTTTGTAAGTTGAGGTCTCACTGTATTGCTTCTTTTGGTTTCAACAGGAGCTCAGCCTGCGTAAGAAGGGCCTGGAGTGTCTGGTGTCCATCCTCAAATGTATGGTTGAGTGGAGCAAGGACATGTATGTCAACCCAAACCTTCAGGCCAACCTCGGTAAATGCACGGGGTCTCGTCCCCTCATTCAATTTAAAACACAACACCAGATGTTTACAAGCATCCGCCCTGTGTGTGTGTTTTTGTTTCGAAGGCCAGGATCCTCCATCTGAGAGTGAGCTGTCAGAGTTGAAGCTTCCGGATCAGCAGACAGGACGTCGAGACAGCGCCAGCTCATTGGACTCCACCGTCTCGGCCGGTGTGTCGCTTTCTCAGCCGGACCACCCGGAACAGTACGAAGTCATCAAACAGCAGAAGGACATCATCGAGCACGGCATTGAACTGTGAGTCATTTAAGAGATACAATTGCCGTTGTAAAAAAAAAAATGTCAGAAACGATTGATCGTCTTTGTTTCGCCCCAGCTTTAACAAAAAGCCAAAACGGGGCATCCAATACCTGCAAGATCAACAAATGTTGGGTTCCACAGCAGAGAACATTGCGCAATTCCTTCATCAGGAGGACAGATTGGACACAGTAAGAGACTTATGAACTCGAGCGATAACTTGTACAATTGTGATGCTAACTATGATATGTGTGCGTGTACAGACCCAAGTGGGCGAGTTCCTGGGTGAGAACATCAAGATGAATAAAGAAGTGATGTACTGTTACGTTGACCAGTTGGACTTCTGTGGGCGGGACTTTGTCTCGGCCCTCAGAGCCTTTTTGGAAGGATTCCGACTACCAGGGGAAGCCCAGAAGATTGACAGGCTAATGGAGAAGTTTGCCGCCAGATACCTTGAGTGTAACCAGGGGTGAGTCCACGGCAACAATCATGAGAATAATATTATGAGTATGTCACTAGTCCCGTCGTGATGTAGCTTACTCATATTTTGCCTTTAATTTCCCAGACAAACTTTATTTGCAAGTGCCGACACAGCTTACGTGCTGGCCTACTCCATCATTATGCTCACCACAGACCTGCATAGTCCTCAGGTAATAATGACATTGTCATCGATATACAGTTTCTTTCTTTTTCAAACCATTTTGGGCTTGACTATTGTTCATTCGTGTAATTAGGTGAAGAACAAGATGACCAAGGAACAGTACATCAAGATGAACCGCGGAATAAACGACAGTAAGGATCTCCCCGAAGAGTATTTATCCTCCATATATGATGAGATTGCCGGCAAGAAGATAGCCATGAAGGAGAGCAAAGAGTTCTCAATCACACCCAAGTCCACCAAGCAGAGTGAGCATTATTTCTGGATCACTCTGTTACAGATTTGCTCTTGACCCACCTTGACAAAAACCACTTTTCTCTCACTTGGGGTGTAGCCAGCGAGAAACGACGTCGCCTTTTGTACAACATGGAGATGGAGCAGATGGCCAAGACTGCTAAAGCACTGATGGAGGCAGTCAGCCATGCTCAGGCTCCCTTTTTTAGTGCTACACACCTGGAACACGTCCGGCCTATGTTTAAGGTCTGTGAAGCCCGTATTCTGTCATCTCGCATCCTCACTAACACAGAGCTTCAGATATGACATGGCAGTCCCCCGCGTCCACTTGTGAACGTAACGATGGCAAGGAAACCAACTAAACTCATTCATTTCATATCATCATTTTTTATCATTCTTTTAACATGATACAAGAGTATTGGAAATGTGCCGTAAAACCCAAAACTGCATATTTTTTCATGTACAAAGTGCATGGTAAAACCCAGTGTCGAGCCGTGCATTTCACACCTGGGCCTTCAGCGATGCTACGTCTGAATCAATCCAAGCCGTAAAAACTATTTTATGACTACACGGCTTATATAAAAATATATATGGTGTAATTTACTACAAGTCCACTAGAGGGTACCGTTAGCCAGGAAATAAGGCCTGCGAGAAGACCTTTGTGTCGCCAACTTGAAATCTGATAGGTTAAACGAAGCAACAGTTTAATCAACACTGATTTGATGCGTGAGGGCCCGCAGAACTGATTGTGAAGGCTTCCAGGTAGATTTCTGACCCTGGTAACGAATGTGATTGGTTAAATGCTTAAATATGAAGCAGCACAACAGGCGAAAAGCAATGAAATCAAGCTGAAGAAAATGTTTGGAATTATTTCATTAGAATTTGTGTACAAAATATAATTAACAGCCTGTGATTCCGATATTTTTAGGTCAGCGGAGAAGGCCTTGCAGGCCCTGACTGGTAAAACCCCGGAAAAGAATGCTGCAATTTAGTCGCAAATTAATAATAAATTGTCTGTCAAAGTGTTGAAACTGAAAATATCTTAACAAAATATCATATTTGACACAGTCCTGTACGCATTTGAAAATAATTTGTGCACAGTTTGATGCTATTTGAACAACAATCCATCATTTCCAAATTTCAGCTAGCATGGACCCCTTTGCTGGCAGCATTCAGTGTGGGCCTTCAAGACTGCGATGACCCAGAAGTGGCTTCACTGTGCCTGGAGGGAATTCGATGTGCCATCAGAATCGCTTGCATCTTCAGTATGCAGGTAAAAATTGATCATGTGATCCTTGAGTTGAATTCGCAAATGCCTTTTTGTTGGGTTTTTTTTTTTCATTGAACTGTTTTTCACTTTTGTTGTCCACGATATCTTTTGGCGATGCGCAGCTGGAGCGTGATGCCTATGTCCAGGCCCTGGCCAGGTTCACCCTACTGACAGCCAGTTCCAGCATCACTGAAATGAAGCAGAAAAATATAGACACCATCAAGACCTTGATCACCGTAGCGCACACAGATGGAAACTACCTGGGCAACTCCTGGCACGAGGTCAGTCAGTCTGTCAGTCAGTCAGTCAGTCTATCTGCGCTCTCTGCGGTGACGACTCTTCATTTAATTTCACAAATGTCATGCAAACATCCTTTAAATAGATCCTAAGGTGTATTAGTCAGCTGGAACTAGCTCAGTTGATTGGCACCGGGGTGAAGACGCGCTACATATCGGGAGTGGTTCGAGACAAAGAGGCTAGCATCAAAGGTTTACCACCTGGCACAGAAGAATTCATGCCCCTTGGACTCGGTAGGTCACACTGATTTGCAAAGACAATCTTGGAAACTGTTTTTAGTCAGCTTGGTATGGGATGGCTGCTGTCAAATTATTGATACGGACGGCTGGGTGAGCGATGAACCCATTTTAGTCATTCATATAATTACTGTCTTCACTTAAAGGACAACCGACACCACTTTTTTGTTTCCTAACTGACATCAGAAAAACGCTTTATAGCATCTAAAATAGCCAAAACACACAGGATGATATTTTTAGTCAAATGCAAAACACCAATAAAAATGACTTAAAGTGTCCAAAAACTACTTCAAATTGAACCCCGAAGTGGCCAGACGTCTTGCCTTGCTGGAGAATCAAAACAATAGCTTCAGATTCGGAGAAGATGCTTTCTTGTTACTCACCCAGTGATGAATATGATTCAAATAGTTCTGAAGAGGAAAGCATAAATGTTTGCAATCGATTAAAGAAGTCCTCCCATATCAATTTGAGCCGTCAATGACAGCAATGTAGCACCCAGAAAATGCAGAAGATGGCGACAAAGCTCTGTGGAAATGAGCTGATTTGGGAGCTGATTCACCTGGGAAGTTTTGTCAGCGAATATCAAATAGTTGTCTTGGTGCAACACACAACGATTCACCATCGCGTTATTTATGTGTTTTCCTTCTAATTTCGCCATCAACACGAAGTTTTAGACCAAACAAAGTACCGCAAAATGCATTGTGTGTCCTTTCTCGGTCAGGGACGTTCCTTCTGTGACGTCACGTCAGGAATCGTCACCATCTCAAAAACAAGACTTCCTGAATATTCAGTGCGAGTCTTGAAACGTAAAATATAGCTTTAATATGCGGTGGAATCTTTGTAAAATACGCTCAGTAGAAGTCATTTGAAGTGATTTTACAAATTATGGACACAACTCGTCTGGAGGTGTCGGTTGTCCATTAACTTTTTTAACACTTTCATTAAGAGTTGAACAGAAGTAATTGTACACCTGGGCATTCAGGTAAGCGCTACTACCCAATGCATTAATTCAACATGCGGGTCAGACGTTATTGATTTTGTGACGGAGGCTGCGGGCCGAATGACAAATGACTACGGGCCGCATTTGGCCCTCGGGATGGACTTTGGGCAACCTTGGAATTATTATTTTTGTTTCTTTTTGCTTATGAGCCACATAACTTTTTTTCATGCCCTGTCTCCTTAGCCAAAATTTTCCACGTGTAACATGTTGGTTAAAATGACTTGGCTAGGTTTCAGGAATATCGCCCTTTTGTGTTTTTTTTCTGCAATCAACTATCTTGATCAGCTACGGTATGTGCTGTCATTTAATCCCTGCTATTGACAAATGAACAAACAAACCTGAGCTGGACAGTGTAAAATTCCATGAAGTTTTCATGGCGGTCTGTTCAATGTGTTGCAGGGAATTTGGTGGGAAATCAGGACAAACGTCAGATGGCTCACCTCCAGGAGTCAGTGGGAGAAACCAGTTCTCAGAGTGTTGTTGTCGCTGTGGACAGGTGCAGAAAAACACTCACAAGTGACAACCTCCTACTTCATTTCCTTACACTTGTGACGTATTTGCAGAATCTTCACAGGTTCTACCAGGCTGGATGGAAATGCAATTGGTGAGTGAGGGAGACCCCGTTTCCTTTGTTGAAACGCTCACGCTTCTCATCACTTCATTCATCTTCTTCTCCAGTGGACTTTGTGAGGTGGCTGTGCGCCGTGTCCATGGATGAGCTGGCCTTAACACATCAGCCTCGGATGTTCAGCTTACAGAAGATCGTGGAGATCTCCTACTACAACATGAACCGCATCAGGCTGCAGTGGTCTCGAATTTGGCAGGTCATAGGGGACCATTTTAATAAGGTCAGCAGATGCATGGAGAGGGAGAGCTTGATGGACTTCTTCTTTTCCTTCCTTCTTCCCTTATGTCCGGACAAGTTGTTTCCATAATTTGTAAAATGACTTCTACTGAGCGTATTTTACAAAGATTCCATCGCATATGTAGCTATATTTGACCTTTTAAGACTCGCGCTGAATATTCAGGAAGTCTTGATTTCAAGTTGGTGACGAGTCCTGACGTCACGTCACGGAAGGAACGCCCTTGACTGAGAAAGCGACACACAATGCATTTTGCGGTACTTTGTTTGGTCTGAAACTTCGTGTTGATGGCGAAATTAGAAGGAAAACACATAAATAACGCGATTGTGAATAGTTGTGAAAAGAACTATTTGATATTCGCTGACACAAAATCACAGCAGAAAAATCAGCCCATTTCCAACGGAGCTTTGGCGCCATCTTGTGCATTTTCTGGGTCACTACATTGCTGTCATTGACAGCTCGAATTGATATGGGCGGACTCCTTTAATTGATTGCAAACATTTATGCTTTCCTCTTCAGAACTATTTGAATCATATTCATAACTGGATGGATGAGTAACAAGAAAGCATCTTCTCCGAATCTGAAGCCATTGTTTTGATTCTGGAGCAAGGCAAGACGTCTTGGCGTGACGTCACGAACAAGGGGGCGGGACCTTCTGAAACCGGCCATTTCCGGTTTCATTTTGAAGTCGTTTTTGGACACTTGAAGTCATTTTTATTGGTGTTTTGCATTTGACTAAAATAGCATCCTGTGTGTTTTGGGTATTTTAAATGCTATAAAACGTTTTTCTGATGTCAGTTAGGAAACAAAAAAATGGTGTCGGTTGTCCTTTAAGCTTGAAGGCTTGTACACAGATTTCAAAGTACTCAAAGTCTTAAAATGAAGCATTTCCCCCTCTTGGATGATCTTTTCGTAGGTTGGCTGTAACCCCAATGAGGATGTCGCCATATTTGCAGTGGACTCTCTGAGGCAGCTCTCCATGAAATTTTTGGAAAAGGGAGAGTTAGCGAATTTCCGTTTCCAAAAAGATTTCCTCAGGCCCTTTGAGCACATCGTGAAGAAAAACAGGTAAAGAACATTGTGATATGGCAAGGTATTTTTTTTTAGCGAGCTAACCATCTGTGTGGATGTATTGGCAAATTATTTCTGGCATCGTCCATGTCAACACGACAGGTCTCCGACGATCAGAGACATGGTGATCAGGTGTGTGGCACAGATGGTCAACTCGCAGGCTGCAAACATCCGTTCGGGCTGGAAGAACATCTTCTCGGTATTTCACCGGGCAGCCTCCGATCATGACGAGTCCATAGTGGAGCTCGCCTTCCAAACCAGCGGCCATATCGTCAGTGAGTTTCTTCTGTTTCTTCTTCTCCTGTTTTGCTGACATCGTTGGTGATTATGACAGACAGTGGTAGTGGTTGTCCAAAACTTGACAGAGTCTCTGTAATTTTCTTCTTTATTTTTAAACGCTTTCTTTTCCTTCTTGATTGACTCTTCTTCCCATCAGTGAACACATTCAGGGAGCACTTTGCTGCCGCGATCGATTCCTTCCAAGATGCGGTCAAGTGCCTGTCCGAGTTTGTGTGCAACGCAGCTTTCCCCGACACCAGCATGGAGGCCATCCGACTCATCCGCCATTGCGCCAAATATGTCTCGGAGAGGCCACAGGTAGGTTGCTCCATTTGATTTTTTTTTTATTGTTGTTGAACAAGACGTGTTTACTGACATCCGTGTGTCTTACGCAGGCTCTGAGGGAATACACCAGTGATGACATGAACGTAGCGCCCGGGGATCGGGTTTGGGTTCGTGGCTGGTTTCCCATCCTCTTTGAGCTGTCTTGTATCATCAATCGCTGCAAGTTAGATGTGCGCACCAGGTATGTGTGTGTAAATGTGTATATGTGTGTGTGCATGGTGTATATTTTAAATGTTTTTGTAATATTAGTATTATTATTGTGCAAATACGGTGCTGCTAAGCTGCCTCCTTTATGTGGTTCTATTTTGTGGCAACTTTATTGTTTGTTCCTGACAGAGGTCTTACAGTCATGTTTGAGATCATGAAAAGTTACGGTGACACATTTGAGAAACACTGGTGGCATGACCTCTTCCGAATCGTTTTCCGCATTTTCGACAACATGAAGCTCCCGGAGCAGCAGACAGAGGTTGAGTTTTTCTGTTTTAGATTTGTTTTTTTTTGGGGGTGGTGTACGGCTTTACTTAGATCTGTTGCTTTCCGCTGTTATCTTCAGAAAACGGAGTGGATGACGACAACGTGCAACCATGCGCTCTACGCCATCTGTGACGTGTTCACACAATTTTATGAGCCTCTCAGTGAGATATTACTGGTGGACATCTTCACGCAGCTCCAATGGTGTGTTCGGCAAGGTGGGTGTTCAACTCTTGACAGGTGGAATCATCACTAATGGTAGGTGGAAAAAGTATCGATCTAGAGGGCAAACAAACAGATAAACAATGTCACAATTATAGCATAAAAACGATACATCTACTGGTGTCTGATTATTTTTTTTTTTCCCTTAACCGCATTACATCTTTCCTTCAGACAATGAGCAGCTGGCTCGCTCTGGAACCAACTGCCTGGAGAACCTGGTGATTCTCAACGGAGAGAAGTTCAGCCCCGAAGTCTGGAACATCACCTGCTCGTGTATGCTGGAGATCTTTCAGAATACCAGCCCTCAAGTGTACGACAACCAGCCGCTCAATTCCTTTGGCACCAAATCAAAATATCTTTGCTCAGTGCATTCTTTTGTTCTTCCTTTCTTTAGCTTGTTGACATGGCGACCTGCTGGACAGGAGGATGACGCTGCCGATGCCAAGCACTTTGTAAGGACGTGAACAAACGATTCTAGTATTTAATTGTGAAATTTGTAAGGCCAAGAACCCCTTCATGTCGGTAATAGCAACATAAACTTGTGCGCCATAGGAATTAAAAAGTTGCAATCAAAAAGTTGCCATGTTTTAATCCGGAAAGTCATTTTTATGATAAATTCATTTTTCAAGTATTTTTTTACACAGACACTTAAATGTATTTGTAGTTTGCAAGGCACTTTTTCAAAACGATGGGATAATTTCTTGCAAATGTAAAGGGGTCTGTGTATCCCAATTTGAAAACCACTTGTATAACGTGTATTTACAGGATGTGGACTTTGACACCCAGTCCCAAAGCAGTTACGATCGAGCTCTTTCGGAAAGAGGACACAGCCAAATGTCCAGCGATGACACCTGGAAGGCCAAGTCCAACGCTCGTAAGTATCTCGGATGCTCAGTCTTGCCTCACTTCTTTTCTTGAAACAGTAGAACCTCTAAAGTAGGACGCCTTCAACAATTAGTGCGTAAATCGGGCCGTTCTGAATTTGGGAAGCCATTTGAATATTTAATCCCACACAACAAATTGATGAATAACTTGTTTTCAAATTTGAAGTAAAAAAAATTAATGTATGGTATTGTAGTTTACATGAGACAATTTGACATTTTGGTTCAGATTTTAGTCATGGAATTTCCCAAATTTGATTTGCTTTTGTGGACCGAATAAAATGATGTGGTGGGCCAGATTTGGCCCCCGGGCCTTGACTTTGACACCTGTAGCATAGATAAAGATAATTTCCTGGTATACCTCAAATGTCAAATGTTGTCATGTTATTAGACCTTAAATGTTAAATATTATTACATATCTCACTTTTTGTTTGTGGTTATGTCAAATACGTCTTTTGTTGTTTTTAACTCGTTCACTGCCATTCGCGAATTTATTCTGGAATTGAAAATATGATGTTGAGCGCCATTTTCGATTTTTTTTGGGTGTGGGTTTTTGTTGCGGTGGATTGGTGGATGCCAATAAAGTGCTGGTTAGACCTCTGGCAATATTTTTTTCACTTCCACAAGGGGGCAGCATTGTCTTTTGTACAGCCACCCCCACTTTCAAAGCAGATAACTCGAGTAAGCTCAAAATAAACCGTTTTTTTATGAAAGAAGAGAGTCTAAGATTTGTAATGCTGCATTGAACGTTTATGTAGTCCTAAAACCCAATATTCTGTGGCTCCTGCAATTTGAGTGAAAATGACAAAAACCCTGGCACAGGAGTGGACACCGTTTATCAGATCTGGCAGTGAATCAATTAATATTCTATCCCAAATGAAAAGTGTTTTGTTTTTCTTCCTCACGGATCTGTCATGTCATTCTGTCCCCTGCAGGAATTTCAGACCACAAGTTGTTTGCAAGTTTACTCATTAAATGTGTGGTGCAGTTGGAGCTCATCCAAACCATCGACAATATTGTCTTCTACCCGTCGACGAGCAAGAAAGAAGATGCCGAAAACATGGCTGCTGCCCAGGTAGGCAGCAACACACCAATAACAAAAAGAAACCATGCACGTCAAGTCAACAGCTTGTTGTGATGCTGATAAATGCCGAAACGCATTTGTCGGCGAACAATATGGCAGCAATAACATTGCTAGATTGTCGTTGACACTGTAACCGAAGTTGCCGTTCTGACAGCGAGACGCTCTAGAAGAGGCGTCGGCTGACGTTGGTTGTCCGGCTTCTGATCAAGGGATGTACAGACACATGACCTCCGCTCACCTCTTCAAGCTGCTGGACTGTCTGCTGGAATCGCACACCTTCGCCAAAGACTTCAACTCCAATAATGAGCAAAGGACGGCTCTCTGGAGGGCAGGTATGGTCCCAAAAAATCTCCCTTTGTGTCGCTTGCCGTAATTTGAGGATCGAGATCACGGACATGCTTTGAGAACACAACTGAACTGGGAGGATAGTAAAGTCTCGTTATATCGATATTCTCTGGAGTCGGAAAAAATAGCGATATAACCGGACTATCGATATATCCGATCCTGCGCCGAACGGCATTAAAAGTGGGCATTAAAGGACAACCGGACAAGTTGTGTCCATAATTTGTAAAATGGCTTCAAATGACTTCTACTGAGCGTATTTTAAAAAGATTCCACCGCATATAGCTATATTTTACCTTTTAAGACTCGCGCTGAATATTCAGGAAGTCTTGTTTTTGAGTTGGTGAGGAGTCCGTACGTGACGTCACTAAAGGAACGCACCTGACCGAAAAAAGACACATTGTAGCAGTCCTTCCATCACGTCAATGTATTTTGCTGTATTGTTTGGTCTGAAAACCTTGTGTTGCACCCAAAAGCCGCCAGAAGAGGGTGTCCAAGCTCCATGTAAGGAATTTATCAGCCTGTGGAAACGGAGGTGGCCACAGGAGGTCGCCATTTTGTGCCTCTTTTTTTGGGTGAGAGATTTTCCCCCAATGTTGCCTCAAAATGGCACGGAATAAATTATTTAATCAATTGCAAACATGTATGCTTTCCTCTTCAGAACTATTTGAATCATATTCATAACTGGATGTGTAACAAGAAAGCATCTTCTCTGAATCTGAAGCCATTGTTGTTTTGATTCACTAGAAATGCAAGACGTCTTGGCGTGACGTCACGAACTGGGGGCGGGACTTTCTGAAAATGCTCAATTTTTTTTGATATTTCGGACACTTTAAGCCATTTTTACTGGTGTTTTGCATTTTAATAAAAATATCATACTGTGTGTTTTGGGTATTTTAGATGCTATAAAACGTTTTTCTGATGTCAGTTAAAAAACAAAAAAGTGACGTCGGTTGTCCTTTAAGCAAATATCGATTCAACTTTAAGCTGCTTTTGTATCGATATTGTCTGGCGGGAGATGAAAAGGGCATCGTCGTAACCGGGTTATCGTAATAACCGGAACTAATTATATCATAAAAGACTAGAAATTTGCCGGGAAATGAAAAAAATAGTATCGTAATCAGCAGTACTATCGATATCACAAGACTTGACTGTAATTGACAATAATCTTGTCTTCATATGCTCATATGGAAATCTCAAATGTGGTTTTGACAGGCTTCAAAGGCAAATCCAAGCCCAACTTGTTGAAGCAGGAAACCAGCAGCCTCGCTTGCAGCCTGAGGATTTTGTTCCGGATGTATTCGGATTCCCAACTGCAGGACTCGTGGCCTGACATTCAGACGCGTCTGCTTCTGTGAGTGCAGCATGTTCGTAGTTAACAAAGTACGGTATTTTCCGGTGTTTAAGGCGCACCCAAACGCCTTGATTTTCTTCAAAAGATGACCCCCTGCGCCTTATACGCATGTGACGTCATATTGAGCCGCAACAGGTCTCGCAATTACTGTCTGCAGCCAGCATTAGCTGTAAATGTCCTGTAATGTGACGCCCGACTCATAACAAAAAAACAATGACAGATTTTGATTAGAATATTTGATATTCATGTTGTTGTGTCTGATTCATTGTCAGGGTGTGCAGTGAAGCTTTGGCCTACTTCATCAACCTTACGTCGGAGAGTCACAGAGAGGCTTGGAACAGTCTGCTGATGCTACTGCTCACCAGGACACTCAAGCTGCCTGATGACAAGGCAGAAAACACACACACACACACACACATTCCTGTTTCAATGGTTTTGTGAGGTCCGGATAACTCCAGATAAGGAGTGAGGATCACTGTTGCTGATAAGTTTAAAGAAGAACTAGTGTTACATTTGAACACTAAATGTCACTCAATTTCCCACTTCAACTTCTTTAAAAACAAAGCCATAAAAAGTGGACTTGAAACTGAAATAACAGCAGGAGTGAGGTTTCTGAATGGGTACATTCAAAGTCCTCACCCCTGTCGTTAATTTGGTTAAAATATCATTTTACTTTTTGTGGTATGAACTTTTTCCTCTCATTAACCACGCACACACCTTTCTGAAACTTTAACAGATGCATATATAGACCCTCTAGAAGCCTTTAGAAGGAAAAACTTGTGAGGACCGGCCAAAAATGTCCTCACTACGTATGGTATAAAATGTTAGTGGTCCTCACAAGACTAGTCATACATACACACACACTACCTCCTCTAATACACACACTGTCATATAATTCTAAAATGACATATTTTAACGTGCGCATGTGGGTGTTTTCTGTATCCCAGTTCAAGCCGCACGCCTCCTGCTACTTTTGGCACCTATGCGAGATGATGCAGTTTGACCTGATTCCTGAGCTGCGGGCCGTGATGAGACGCTTCTTCCTCCGCATCGGCGCCGTCTTCCACATTGCCGCCGCGGGGCCGTCACAGAGAGATGGCCCCTGAAGAAAAAAAAAACAAAACGCACAACACACATACAGAAGAAGCTCACTGTGACCAGCAGTCTGCCGACTCGTCATTCATCTCATACTGGTCATGAAGCCATGACACCAGGTTGTGTAATTGGCCCGACAAAAAAAAAGAACAAAAAACTTGGTTAAAGGAACTCGAAGCTTTTGGCCGCCTGTGCCTGTCAGGAAAATACCATTTGAATGCTCTCCCACTTTCTGCTATCCACACTGCGGGTGTTTAGCATCGGTTTGTTTACAACAGTGTTGCGTCCCAACTATGCTAATGCCTTCCTTTTGTGTGGTGACACGCTAATGGACGTAACCGTTTCGTCCTATCTCCGCTATTTGCATCGACTGGACCTAACAAAACGCTCGCTCCTCTTCTTTTTTGCACATCTGTCGCTTCGGTGTAAGCCCTCAGTCGTACAGGAGTGGTCCATCGATGAAAAGGTTTCTTCAGTCGTCATCTGTACAAATTTGAAGGTGTCGGACGTTTCGCTTCTTATCCAAGAAGCTTCGTCAGAAAACTAAAGTCTTAATGCTTGTTTCGGCCCTATATATATATATCCCTACCCTCCAGACGTGGCGGTGCCGGACTCTGCTATGATAGGTCCCTGCTCTCAGGTTGGGAGGAGCAGAGGACTAATCCCTGCGGCTCCACTGATCGCTTCTATTGTCCTGATTGCCCAATTTGCCCTGGCTGAACATCATGATGATGAGGTGATACCGGGGCAAATTGGGTGGCCAGCCGTTAGTCAGTAGTAGTCAGTAGTGTGTGTGTGTGTGTGTGTGTGTGTGTGTGTGTGTGTGTGTGTGTGTGTGTGTGTGTGTGTGTGTGTGTGTGTGTGTGTGTGTGTGTGTGTGTGTGTGTGTGTGTGTGTGTGTGTGTGTGTGTGTGTGTGTGTGTGTATATATATATATATATATATATATATATATATATATATATATATATATATAGCCGAAACTAGAATTAAAACTTTAGTTAGCTGACGAAGCTTCTTAGATAAGAAGCGAAACATCCGGCACCTTCAAAGAAGTACAGATGACGGCTGAAGAAACCTTTTTATCGCTTGTCATGTTTTGTCCCAAAATACAGTGTTGGAAGAAAATGATGCTTGTAATTATTTAAAGTGCATTTAAATATTTCTTTTGAGAATCATTCCTGGCCCTGTCGCGATGGATGTCTAATTTTCTTCCCTAAAAACTAGGGAATCTATAAATATATATATACAGTAAATGCAAAAATGCAGACTGTAATGTTTGCAGTGTAAGATTCAATGTATGATATACTCTGGAGAGGAAAATGCAACGATGGTTCTATTATGTTGTGATGTTAACTTTGAGCGTTTGAAGTTACCAATAAACTGAAATTCTGATCAGTTTAACATGAAAAACAATCACTTTATTACAACGGTTCACCTTGGGCATTGCAAATATGTCATCATTGTCAGGCAGAAAATGCATACTGTATGTCCAAATATGGACCTTATAACTACATATATGCAAATGTATGCCAGGGTTGTTTGCTTTTTATTCTAAACAATACTTTTCCTGGTTCATTTTGAATCAACATTCAGAGGACTCTTAATTCACAGCAAAGGATGTTCTCATCGGAATGTTGCAACAAAGAGACGAGTAAACAAGTCATCGCCCTTAAACGTGCAATTGAAAAGTTCAAAAAAGGTCACATTAGGTTCACCTTAGGTTAAAGGTTATCCGCATCGCGAATTTTAAAGGTGACTATTTGCAGTAAAACTGTATTTATGTTTAAATATAGTTCAAACAACTCTCATTTAATGCGTTGGATGGCTAAAATATCACTCGATAAAAGAAACAACCAACGTGTCTTTGCTAAGGTCCAAACAACAAGAACGTGACGTCAAACGCCGGGCAGTGACGTCAATGTAACGCGTCTAAGCGATTTATAATTTGAATTTTATAAAATGTGACGCCACATCACAATCATTGAAACGTAGCTGTCTCATGAACGGTCCGGTGTCCACCTTGCTTGGAAGCGGATAAGCTCGTGTACGTAAGTAGGAAGCAAACTTGAATGTTTCGCCAAAAATTGATGATTAATTTTATTCGAAAGATTCGCAATTTTGTGTGTGCGTCTGGCGGCTGTGTATTCTTTTGTTTTTTTGAAACGCCTAACCGCAGTGACGAGTATATATCTATGGTCATTTTTATGTCGTGCTGGGTGTACCTAATAGTAAACAATACAATTATTCAACAATAATACAACAATATAATAGTCATATAACAATACAATAATAATACAATAAAGCAAAAATATTCAAAGTGGGGTTACCGACGTGCGGGGCTCCACAAACGAGAGTTAGGGCTCCGCAATAAATTTCGATTCCAATAAAAATGGTACATTTTGTAAAATCTAAAAGAATAAAATATATAATTTGCAAATTAGCATGATGTCCTCGATCCTGAACTTCGAGCTGGAACTTGGGCACGTTTATTGCTATGTTGCATCACCCCCCGCCCCTTTTCCTTTTTACAACACTCAACAAGCATTAATTTGGGGGACTCGGGAGACCTCTTGTTGAAGCTTTGTAGGGGGAATACTTTCCTATTCTCGCTTAATGTACAGTTTCGCTAGGCCATCCGTCCCATGTGTGTTGCATTTTGCAGCTCATGTTGTGCCACACATCTTCAATGAAAGCGAGGTCTGGACTGATGGTATGGAAAACTAGATTTACATAGGTCATATAACCACGGCCGTTGTTGTACCAAAGCACTTTGCATATAAAAATAACACAGGAAACTAAACTAAAAATAGTCAATAAAAACACGGATTAATTATGTTAACACATTTAGTAGACACAGTCTCATGTTGTGATGCAAGCCAACGAATGAAGACGTCTAAAATTTAGTTTTAAAAATGAACAGAGAGTGGACTTGCCTAACCTTTTTATATGAGGTCATATATTATATGTGGAGGCTGTGACTTTGAATTATTTTGCAAATTAATGACACTTCAATGAAGAATATCCGAACGTGTAAACCCAAAGTACACGCACACACACATGCAAAAATAAAAGTGGCCAGCTGGGGGCGTTTTGGACCTGCGTTTAGTGTCTTGTTACGCGGAACCAATCTGCCACAACTAGTCGAGTAGCCTTGTAGCCGAGCTCGACGGGCTAGCAATGACTGGATTGTTCCATTCGTGTGTTTTCTGCAAACCGAGGCGACCAGGCATGATTCTATGGAAACCGCCGTACAAGTAAGAGTTTCCTGATTTGTATCAAATCGACCCAACGTCGGTTCGGTGGTTTTGGTTAAAACAAACGGCTCTGACATCGAGTCTACCGTTCCTCAGCCTGGCGAGCTGAGGACGGAGGTCAATCGAATTGGAAGTCTAACACAACATTATTTTGCCTAGGCTTTAGCTTTTCTGTCGAATTCAATTCAGTCTTTGGCATTAAAGAGAATGGATACAAACGAATGAGCATTGGGACTCAGTGACGGCAGTGTTCACGGGCGTAATTTTGAACTGCCGTCGCTGTGTGAGTATTCGTTAAAATGTGTTAAGTACAAATAGCTTGGACTCGCTTTTTGGGCGGTGTCTCCTTCGGGCTTTTTTATTTTATTTTAATACGTCGCGTAGTCGCTCCACGATGATGACATGAAGGCTTGCGATGCATTTAAGACCCCATTAAACTCGTTTACCCAAATAGGAAATTCAAGTCGTCTTCCGGTCTTTTTCATGTTCATACAGCACTGTCTTTTATGTTGAATTGTTTAATTACAGACTACCGCAACATCTGTCAGAATAAATTAATCTAAAATCTTTTTAAAATTAGATCGGCATTATGTGTTTGGCGGCGTTCAACGGGCAACAAAAACGTTTTCAGCTGCGCCTTCCTTGAATTTCTTGATAATTGGGAGGCCGCTGAACGCTTCCTGTTGCGTAATAGCAGCCATGTATGTGGGCGTGTCTGTGGCAGGGGAGGGTAAAGCTGGCGGATTGCTCGTAACGTACAAGCGTGTCCCATCCACGCAAAAGTGGGCATTTTCAATAAGCGTTGCTCTCATTCCCCAACACTTACTTAGTTTTTGCAGACGGGACGAGCCGGGACCAAGTCGTCGTCTTTGTAACAAACGTGCTGGTAAGACGCCATTCTCTCCCCCTGCACATTTGTGGTCACGCGTGAATGTGTTGTCGCGACTTAATTCAGGTTTTTGGATATCAATCAAGTGGGGATGCTTGTTGGCAACTGTGACATGGCAAAGCGCAGACCAGCCAGTTGTTAACGCGAGCTAAAACGGAAGATTAATCTTGGGAGCATAATGTGTCGTCCAGGTGCCACATTTGCTGGGCATAAGTTAGCACGCGTTGCTGTGGTGTTTACGTGTGGTACGTGGCTAGCCCAGCCACGTGGTGC
Source organism: Hippocampus bargibanti (assembly GCF_051943395.1). Taxonomy (NCBI): domain Eukaryota; kingdom Metazoa; phylum Chordata; class Actinopteri; order Syngnathiformes; family Syngnathidae; genus Hippocampus; species Hippocampus bargibanti. Next base: position 36,067,051 of record NC_142734.1, read on the forward strand.
GTGGAGCTTGGGAACATGTGGCCACTGTAAACATTGGCATCCTCCCCTCTGCCCGACACTGGCTCGTTTTCCTCGTGCATCTTTCTCGACGGTGACGTGAATAGCGCCGTTCTTGACGACCCAAAGAATACTCGAACTGCAGGCGTGGACTTTCAATGTTCTTTCTTTAACCGCTTTCTTTTGTGCGCGAATGTCGTCCTGAGTTTACGCCGCGCCATATGAAAGATGTATCTGAATATAATATATATAAAAAAAATATAATTAACGCGTGTATAAATGTGTATTGTTTTGTGTATTGTTGCTGTCCTGTACGGTCGTCCTCTCCACAAAATTATTGTTCGTAATTTAATCGATGAAAAAGTTTCTTCAGTCGTCATCTGTACTTCTTTGAAGGTGTCGGACGTTTCGCTTCTTATCCAAGAAGCTTCGTCATCTAACTAAAGTGATTCGTAATTTAATATTTGTCAAAACGTGTGTTTCGCCCTTCTGCCTTTACTCCAATGAGAGTTCGAAATGGGCTTGCCGTTTTTATTATTTTTTTCTGTGAGTTTTTTTTATTGTTAGGTTCAGAACAGTTTTTTTTGTGTGTTAGCATTTTAGTATTTGTTTTTATTTTCAGTTTGTTTTATTACCAATGTATTTCAGTGCGACAGAAGTGTTTTATATTACCCAAATAAAGCAAACCACAATACTCAAATACTGTTTGACCATGCGGCCTGTACAACACTACCGAAATACATTTCAGAGGAACCCATTAAGCTCATGTAGCATTGACCAGAATGAAAAAAACCTTGGTCATTGTTAGCTTTATAGTGCTTCCTGTTGCGAAAATATTTAGAAAACGCAATCCTTAACAAATTCAAAAAATCACAACCATAGATTTATGTTTAAATGCAAAATGAGACAGCAACCTGCATGGCTTGGGCTGATCGGTATGCTTGTCGACCAAGCAACGCCTCCTCCAGTGCTCTCACACTTAAAGGACAACCGACATCACTTTTTTGTTTCCTAACTGACATCAGAAAAACGTTTTATAGCATCTAAAATACCCAAAACACGCAGTATATTTTTATTCAAATGCAAAACACCAATAAAAATGACTTAAAGTGTGCTAAAACTGCAAAAAATTGCGCTGCCAATTGGGCATTTTCAGAAAGTCCCGCCCCCAGTTCGTGACGTCGCGCCAAGACGTCTTGCATTGCTAGTGAATTGAAACAATGGCTTCAGATTCGGAGAATATGCTTTCTTGTTACACATCCAGTTATGAATATGATTCAAATAGTTCTGAAGAGGAAAGCATACATGTTTGCAATCGATTAAAGAATTTATTCCGTGCCATTTTGAGGCAACATTGGGGGGAAATATCTCACCCAAAAAGAGGCACTAAATGGCCACCAAGCTCCTCTGAGGAATTAATCAGCCCGTTTCCACAGGCTGATAAATTCCTTACATGGAGCTTGGACGCCCTCTTCTGGCTCTTTCTGGTGCAACACGAGGTTTTTTTAGACCAAACAAGCATTGGCGTGATGGAAGGACTGCTACAATGTGTCCTTTTTTTCGGTCAGGGGCGTTCCTTCAGTGACGTCACGTACGTACTTGTCACCAACTCAAAAACAAGACTTGTGGAATTTTCAGCGCAAGTCTTAAAAAGGTGAAATCTAGCTATATGCGGTGGAATCTTTGTAAAATACGCTCAGTAGAAGTCATTTGAAGCCATTTTGCAAATTATGGACACAACTTGTGCGGAGGCGTCGGTTGTCCTTTAAGTCACGTAGAGCTGTGAAGGTGAGGTATGACAACATCTGAGAAATACTTGCAGCGTGGGAGTGCGCAGGTCAGGTCACAAGTTTGTAACATGTTGTTTAGTGCCTCATTTTGCAATGATTTATGGTGGAGCCCGTCGTCTTTGGCAATATTTTGTGACCACTGAGTGACTGCTTGTCTTTGGTAAATAAAATGAACGTGATTCTGCTCATGTCAAGTTTTTTAATGGAAAATCAAACCTGCCCAATTCCTGTTAGTGAACATTTCTGAGTCCACATAAAATTCTAATTCCATTGCTTCACCCACACAGAACCTGTTCACATTTGGCAAAGTAATGAAAAGCCTTCCTTGTTTTGTGTAAACAAGCTTGAGTAAGATATTAGATTTCCCTGAAAAAAGTTGGTCAATCAACCGGCCGTAATTGACCATGATTTCTTCAAAGTGAAACTTTGGTGGTCACAACAGTTAAAAATAATAATAGATAGAATATAACTAACGTGCGTATCACAAACAACCTTTTGGGATTTTTGAGGCGCATAATTGATGGGTGTTATATCTCCTCCGGTGTAGCCGACAGGTAACCAAAACACAAGACAAAATCTATTACTGACTATGACAATGCATCCTAATGAATACTTCTTTTATGGGATGGCATCGCACAACGTTTTGAATGATGGGTTACTCCACCTGTCTTATCAGACCTTTTAATGCCATTGTCAGGATTGACAGTTAGACATCGTTTTTTGCATGATAGCCACCAGAAGGTCTTTGGGGAGTTTGCTGGTGTTCCTCCCTTCATTGTGCTTGCAGCCATTGTGGCCGCAGCGACACAAAGAGAGGGATGCTCACCCCCACCCACCCCAGCCCCTCTTTGTTTTAGAATACCACCTTACCTTTAATTGACTAACCTGCGTGAGTGACAAGACTGCAATCCACCACTGTCTTGTAGTGTTTTTATAATCCACGTGGCAATTATGACACCATACCAACAGATAGATGAAGTGAAGGTGCGACGCTCATCTGATGCCTGCCAAGTACCATTTTGGTTTTGAGACCGCGCCAGCAGACGTTGACGAGAGCTGGCGCTTTGTATTCATCATGTTATGATTCAGACCTAATAAGCCACCAGCAGCTGCCGACATCGATAACATTGAAGCTTGCGCTTTGTTCCTTTCGATTTAATTGAGGTGGCTTATCTGCAGGTGAGACGGAGCGAAAAGCGAAAGGTTGGAGTTGACGTGAGGTTGACAAGAGCGTCAAGACTCGGTCACCTAAAGCTCACCTTCACCAGCCTACCGCCGCCGTTGTCTTCCTCATCCATTTCTTTGTCTCTCTTTCTCACACCAACAAACGCACGCGAGCGTCTCATTAATTGAACTACCATCTGCTCCATATGTACCATCCCAATTAGAGGGATTGACCTTTCACCCCACCTGTCTAAATCTAATATGAGAGGTGGGACTACATCTCCACACATGCGCACATACACTCGCAGTATAAGCTGTCCAGACGTTGAGCCATTCTTTTTTGTGTGTCTACAGGGTCTGAACTGGTTTGTCAGCCTTGTGTTGTTTTTGGGTTCCACCCCCTCAAGTGTCCTCTGGACCTCAGCCGGCCATGTTGATCTGAAGAAAGGGAGGCGCTGCGTACGTGCGTGTTGACTGGAAGAGACCGGCGGCGAAGAGGAGAAACGCTTTTCCCAGATCGATTTGAATATGTCTCAAAATGGAGAACTGGTTAAGTTTTACATTGGCTATAAACTTTCCCAGAGAGACTACCCGCTCAACCGCATCGGACTCAGACAGCCATTGAACAGGACTGACAGTTGGGAGGAGGTCTCAGGCGAGGGGCAGCGGCGGGTACAGACGCCCGCCAACGGAACGACCAACGGCACCGGTCCCCCGTCGTCGCCGCTACGAGAGGCGGCGAGCTTGGACGCGGTGAAGGAGGCCCTGCGGGACTCGGCCAATGAGTTTGAGTTGCGCTACTCTCACGCCTTCAGCGACCTGGACCAACAGCTGCACATCACGCCGGCCACTGCCTACCAAAGTTTTGAGAACGTTGTGGACGAGGTGTTCCGGGACGACGTCAACTGGGGTCGCATCGTCGGGCTCTTCGCCTTTGGCGGCGCGCTGTGCGTCGAGTGCATGGAGAAGGAGATGAGCTCCCTGGTTGACAGGATCATCGAGTGGATGACGGTATACCTGGACAACCACCTTCAGCCCTGGATAGACAGCCAAGGAGGATGGGTGAGTCTTGCCGTTTCGCATCGTCATGGCAGCGGCCGGTCGGCGATGTGAATAGCGCGATAACAAAGCGGCGTGACCGAATGATGTGTCAAAGAATCTGGCAACGTGTACGACGCTTAACCTTACACTTCAACACGTCTTTCCACGATGGGAATGCAATGAGTCACTTGTGAACTGTACGCTTTGTGTAAGTCACACTTCATTCATTTTTATTGTTACAGCACAAAACCAACCTGGTTTGGCTCTGATGTAGTCAGATCAGTTACTGCATGTGGGTATTTATTTATTTTGTAACTTTTTAAAATCGTATCTGGCAAAACCATGATATGCTGAGCACGTTTGTCGCAATGATAAAAGCACGACATTTGTCCAGATCAGTTTGCGCAATCGGTTATTGTTAACTGCTCACTTAATTGAGCAAAGTCTGCAAAGTCACCCTGCCAACAAGAGGGAAAGTGTGACAAAACAGCTCACTGCCCGAGCGGAATTGCAAGAATCCAAAGAGGTTCGCAAATCTGACTTATTGGAATGACTTGGTTTCAGGTAGAAGTCTGACAAGTGGGACTTAAATTGTGACAAACAAATGTGTTGCATTTGGCAGGTCGATAAATAAGATTGCTCGTTAAAATTGCATAGAATTGGCATTGTACATCCCATTAAGGTTCACACTTCCAAATAATGTTGGATTATAAAAAAAAATATTCACGATGGGGATATCATAAGCATCATCATGGTTGATGTATGTATTTGTATTCTATTGGCCAGTACACCCACTGATGACTCAAGTTACAAAACATCAGGATGTCTATTAAAAAAAGACATCGAGGGATGTCTTTTTAATAATAATAATTTGTAAAATGGCTTCAAATGAGTTCTACTGAGCGTATTTTACAAAGATTCCACCGCATATTGCTATATTTTACGTTTTAAGACGCTCGCTGAATATTCCCGAAGTCTTGTTTTTGAGTTGGTGGCGCGTTCGTACGTGACGTCACTGAAGGAACGCCCCTGACCGAAAAAAAAGACACATTGTAGCAGTCCTTCCATCACGTCAATCTATTTTGCTGTACTTTGGTCTGAAAACGTCGTATAGGACCAAAAAAAGGCAGAAGAGGGCGACAAAGCTCCATGTAAGGAATTAATCAGCCTGTGGAAACGGGCTGATGAATTCCTTACATGGCTCTGTTGCCATTTTCTGCCTTTTTTGTGTGCGACATTTCCCACCCGTTTCCCAAGCATTTTTTCTGATGTCAGTTAAGAAACAAAAAAGTGATGTCGGTTGTCCTTTAAGGGTTGCAGGAAGTCAATGGGCGATGTAGCGATTTGGAGCTGCCCTGCAGCCTCAGAACGGAATTTGTCTCATCACTGGGTGGGGAAGATTCCAGGCTATCACAGATAGTCCTTTGTTTGACTGCGGCCACCCGTTTGGTTCCTGGCCGTCCGTGGTAGGTTTTATTTTCGCACTTTGTTCTCCCTTTCCCTGGCCTCTCCTCTCGAGTGAGCGCGTGTTTATGGCAGCTGCGTGCACATGACGTCCCAGTACAGTCCGCGTTGTGCGCCCGCGTGCTCTGCAGGACCGTTAAGGTCAGCTTTCCTTTGTGCCAGCCATTTGATGGTATGAAGGCGAACGCGAGCCAAGGGGAGGGCTCTGTTGTTTATGTCCACTCTGGTGTTCTGTATAGCGGCAGGTCAGAGGCCGATGCCATGGCAACTGCCATCCCGGCGGCCGGGCCGCGCACCTACGACAAAATCTCGCAGGGCAGGCCACAGCTTTTGTCTGTTTCCGCTCACAGACGCTCGGGTTGGACGATGATTCGAAAAAAAAGACTGATTACTATGATTGACATGTTACTATTATAAATGATTATTGATGGATTTATTACGACTGATTTGTTATACAGTAAAGTCTCGTTATATCGATATTCAAGGGAGTCCGAAAAAATATCGATATAACCGGGACTATCGATATATCCGATATCGATATAACGAGACTTTACTGTACTTTTTTTAGATGCCACTTACTGGGTTAACCTGGGGTCCTTCTATAACGCAAGGAGAACATTTACATGCCGCAGGATTGGATATATCGATAGTCCGGTTATATCGATATTTTTTCCGACTCCCGAGAATATCGATATAACGCGACTTTACTGTAATTCACTGCCTGATGATGTGCAAAAATGTGTCCACTCCAGTGCCAGGGTTTTTGTCACTTTCACTCAAATTGCAGGACCCGCAGAATATTCAGTTTTAGGACTGCATAAACAATTTTAGTTTACTTGTTTCAACGGCACTTAAGTCAGTATCATCCAATCAAATTGCACTTTCAGCCAACTGCAGCCTTAACAGGAAATGAGCAGCGAAAAGGTCAAAGTATGTATTTAGTTTTTATCTGCGAGCCAGATGGCACCTATGGCTCGCGAGCCATAGGTTCCTGAGCCCCGCACTCGAGTATTGTCTCATCATCCCATTGTTGATATTTCCATCTTCTCAACAGCCAGCCTGTCTCACTTCTTCTTTTTTGCGGTCTCTGCTGCTCAAAGTTAAAAGTCCCCGAATTCCCCGAAAGTAACCCACCGCAAAACTCACGAGACACCGTTTCTTGCACTTTTTTCTTCTTTTCATGTTTCTTTCATGTTTCCTTCCTTCCCTCTTGGTACCTCCTTGCAGGGTTATGCCGCCAGCAGATGTTAGATCATCGCCTTGAGGCAGGTGTGCCCTCCTCAATGTCAATGCTAGCTGATGAAATATTTGTGGAGACGGCAGTACTCCGTTTCTCAGTCACTTCAACAATTTGGGCACGCAATTATAAAATGAATGCGAGATCGACGTGGTGAAAAAGACATTTGTTGACAGATAACGGGCGACGCTACAGTCATCTCAAAAGTCTAGACATCCACTTTATGGCAGTTTAAAGGACAACCGACGTCACTTTTTTGTTTTTTAACTGACACCAGAAAAACGTTTTATGGCATCTAAAATACCCAAAACATGCAGGCTGATATTTTTAGTCAAATGAAAAACACCAATAAAAATGACTTAAAGTGTCCAAAAACTACTTCAAATTGAAACCGGAAGTGACCAGTTTCAGAAGGTCCCGCCCCCTTGTTCGTGACATCACACCAAGACGTCTTGCATTGCTCGAGAATGAAAACAATGGCTTCAGATTCGGAGAAGATGCTTTCTTGTTACTCATCCAGTTATGAATATGATTCAAATAGTTCTGAAGAGGAAAATATAAATGTTTGCAATCGATTAAAGAAGTTATTCCCTGTCATTTTGAGGCATCTGGACTGAAATGTAGCACCCACAAAATGCAGAAGATGGCGCCCAAGTCAGGAATCGGCACCAACTCAAAAACAAGACTTCCTGAATATTCAGCGCGAGTCTTAAAAGGTAAACTATAGCTTTAATATGCGGTGGAATCTTTGTAAAATACGCCCAATAGAAGTCATTTGAAGTGATTTTACAAATTATGGACACAACTTGTCCGGAGGCGTCGGTTGTCCTTTAAGAAGTAAATTGTTTATGTAAAAAGGAAACTCATTCAAAAATCCGTTATCCAACAACACACCTATGATGTATGTGAAATGTGAAATATTCGAAAGCTGCCAACCCCATAGTCAACCTCCCCGTTGTATTGTCATATTTTTATTGTTTAAAAAAAAAACACTGCTTCAGGTTCCTGGGATTAAGGTGTAAAAAACGTCTCCTCAAAATGAGTTAATTGCTCCACAAATGACTGCGGCAGAGGTGACAGGTTGCGCAGCGCAGTGCTCCCTGTGCTGCCATTAACACTGCCAGCCAACCTCGCAAATGATCCCCTCTGGAGCTTATTTTGTGCGCCGCGCTGGCCGAGATGCTGAGATAGCGCCATATTAGCGGCTCCTGATGGGAGATGAATATGCTCGGCCAGAGCCGCGACCAAGCAAAGTGCCAGAGTAAAAGGCCATCTATTGCCGGATAATAGACAGACGGGGGAAGAAGCGCCACTGCCATCGACCTCAATAACGCCGTTCCCAACCGCAGTGATTACTCAGTGGAGACGAGGTGCCTCGAGGTCAGGGTACGGCCTTATTACCAATTAGGGAAGAGTAATATCTGAACTTACCAGAGAGCAAAACAATGTCTTCCATCCCTCTGGCGGACATAAAAGTCTTATCTGGTCTGGACAAGCTTGGCTGCAGCTGGGAGGATATAATGCACGGTGAAGAACCATGTCGGAGAAAAGTGGGAAATGGCCATTCGTGCACTTGTGACATGCCACTAACTGGATAAAAAGGCATTTAAACGTCAGATTTAATTAGCATTACTTGTTCTTTACTTGTACATCTTTACCCCGTATGCGGGTTGTTTTCCGTTCAAGATTTATGGATATCAAATTTCCCCATTGTGGGACGAATAAATGTTCAGCAGATGAACTTTTCGCCTTACACACACTCTCTGGTAACTAATTAAAGGACAACCAACATCGCCGGACAAGTTGTGTCCATAATTTGTAAAATGACTTCAAATGACTTCTACTGAGCGTATTTTACAAAGATTCCACCGCATATAGCTATATTTTACGATTTAAGACTCGCACTGAATATTCCGAAAGTCTTGTTTTTGAGTTGGTGACGAGTCCGTACGTGACGTCACTGAAGGAACGCCCCTGACCGAAAATAGGACACATTGTAGCAGTCCGTCCATCACGTCAATATATTTTGCTGTACTTGTTTGGTCTGAAAACCTCGTGTTGCACCAAAAAGAGCCAGAAGAGGGCGACAAAGCTCCGTGTAAGGAATTAATCAGCCTGATTAATTCCTGACATGGAGCTTGGTAGCCATTTTCTGCCTCTTTTTTTGGTGATCCATTTCCCCCCAATGTTGCCTCAAAATGGCACGGAATAAATTATTTAATCGATTGCAAACATGTATGCTTTTTGCTTCAGAACTATTTGAATCATATTCATAACTGGATGTGTAACAAGAAAGCATATACTCCGAATCTGAAGCCATTGTTTTGATTCTCCAGCAAGGCAATACAATTGAATGGAATTGGGAGATTTACTAATGCAATGTCAAAAGTGTTTTTTTTTTTTTTTTTTTTTTTTTAATTAAGATCGCTTGCGTTCAAAGCCGGCTATCTGTCAACTTGATGAGGTATAGCGGTCATTTTTTTATAGGCTCAGTAGGGGCAAAAGTTAAGGTGAAGTTTTAGTACGTCGCTAATGATCACGCAGAAAATTCAAGAAATGAAGCAATAAATGGAGAACAATGGCCGACAAGCAGCATTTGTTGCGCTTTGATGTTTGAATCCCATTTTGCAGGTGACCTTTTTATGGCCATTCATCATTGCGTTGCGTCGTGGAGCCTTGAGAAGATAACAATATAGTCTACGATGGCCGACGCTACCAACAAAATGGCACAGTACCCAATGCTTCATTTCCGTGAATGGGGCTCTAAATCTTGCCACCCTAAAAAGGTTTTGGTATTATCTGTGCCCCCCCTCCACGCCCTGTAATTAACATAGAGGCGTATAGATCCGCAGTCATCTTTCAGCCTGCCTGCCATAGAATAAAAAAGGGAAATTTCACCCTTGGGACCCATCCAGCCCGCCTCCTCCTCTGCTCCCCATCCTTTATCTTCCATACGTCTCTCTTGCCGTGCCTCTCGGATCGATTTTTGTCCCTTATTTTTCCGTCCCGGCCTCCCTCGCCACCCCATCACTTGCCTCCCTTGCTTAATAGAATCCCCCCCCCTTTCCCCCTTCTATCTTTGTGTTTCTGATCTCCTCGTCGTCTCCATCGGCTTGTCAACTCCCATTGAGAATCGTAGTGAAACGAAAGGCGCTCCGAAAATATTGGACAATTCAGAGAACGCATAGTTTTGCTTGTGGACATTTTTGTGGTGCGTAAAAAAAGACTGTGTCTATACCATATCAAGCAGTTATCGTTCTGTCTTACACACAGCTGCTGTTATCTCGTATGTGTCAACATTTTATGATATTGTGACGTGTTGCGTAAGGGGAGGGGACATCGCCATGTTGGACCGATGACTACTTGAAACAAAGAACCTAAAGCCAGCCATACACGCGCGTGTAATTTTCCTTTATAGTTTTCTAAACTGATCACGTCTATCGGCGTTTTCTGCTTGTAATCTTTTTTTTTTTTCCGAAAGGTGAACTCATATACGTCTAACGCACACCAAGAAAAGGCTCTCCAGCAAAGCCCTTCTTTGTATCCGATCAGCGGCAGCCACGTTGGTTTGTCGTCGTGGGCGGCTCGACGCCAATCTGAATGCGCTCATATGTATGCATTTCTATTGTTTGTGGGTGGGTGGGTTCACGTTTTGTTTTTTTTTAACATCCATAATAAACTGCTTTTGCGGTGCGTGTGTGTCACAGTCGCGGGCTGACAATGACAGCAGACAGATTGTACCTCTGAATCAGCCGCAGGTCTGCAAGGAAAACGTGAGGAATGTCATTAGCGATGTGTTGATATTCAAGATGGTGCTCACATGCCTTTTTGTTTTGATTTGTTCAGCCACCTTGAGATGACATCAACACTTTTTAATGCACTCTGTGCTGCAAATCACCTTCACACGCGCGCACGCCACGTAATGAGTTCATGGTAAGTAGATGACGAAGTGGCGTGAAAGATGCTCTCTTGATTAAAAAATCTCTTGACGGTTCAAACAGATTTGTTTATGGAGATGCCAAATGATTTAGTTTATGTACAGGTGCTTGTTGTTGCTGTATTATGGACCAACAACGCATAATAGGTTGACTTGAAATGGTGTTTTTTTGCTGAGTGGTTGGTTCAGGGCATCAATATTCGGCCTTCAGAAGTCTTTTCACAGAAGAGATTCTGGGATGGCAATGGGGCATATCATTATTAAATACAGTAAAGTCTCGTTATATCGATATCGGATATATCGATAGTCCCGGTTATATCGATATTTTTTCGGACTCCCTTGAATATCGATATAACGAGACTTTACTGTAGTTTGAGTAACTATGATTCAGTCTTTCCATAAAATACCTTTTTCCATCTTTTCTGTGAACCAATTATTTAGTTATTAATGAAACAAACGACAATGAAGCAATGTGACAGGAACAGGATTCATGTTGTACTCAATTTTATGAAAGTGATTCTGTTACTGGTTCAGTCTAGAAGTGTCAAAATTGATTAGCAATGCGGCTATTTTAATCGAGTTGACGCCATTGTTTCACAAGTCCTCATTTCTTCTGCCTCAACAGTTAATTTTGTAATTTCTGTGGTGCTTTATGAAAGCTGTCCCATTATCTTTAGTTGAATCAAAATAAGACATTTGCAACATTGGCTTTTTTTTAATTTGGAAAACAATGACCAGAGCGATAACTGAATTGGATTTTTTAAAATATATGTTCATTCTTTTAATCACTGAACAAATAATTGGTGAAAAAGTCACCTGCGGAGGAAAATGGTTTTGCACTTATAATGCGATGCAGGCTGGCATATTTAATCATTGCCATGAGTCCGTCTACACACCCAGTCACCAATGCATGGAAAATTATCATGCGTGTACCCCCCCCCCCCCATATAAAACATCCATCCATATTGTGAACCAGTCATCTTTTCCAAGGTCAGAACAACGCACATCATGCACACATACAGAAACACTTCTTTTCTAGCATAACATAATTGAGTGTGAATTATCATTCATTTTAAATTTATGATGGCTGTCAATAAGTTGTACAAAAACCCAAAACTCACACAGCCTTTTGGATCTATATTCTGGATATATTAAAATATGCTGAGTCACCCCCCTCCATCCACCAAAATCACAAAAGTAGCCATGTTTGGTGAAAAGAAGACCAAAAGCGGCGGTGGAAAAAGTGCTGGTGCACTCTTGCATTATGCGCTGACTCTCGTTTTGGTGTGCTGTTCCACTTCTCTCGGGCTTAGTGCTAAAATCAGGTCACGAGCAAACACCCCCAGCCCCCATTCATTTTCCTCCTCCATTTTTTTTGTACCTCTTCGCTCTACCCCTACGGGTAACCCCTTTTTCATTTCACCAAAATTAAAAACAGCTAACCCCATTGTGTGTTTTTTTTTTTTTTTTTTCCAGCACCCCACTCGGTCATATCTGTGATCAGATTATATGGCATATCACGGGATTAGTGTGTGGTGTATAAAGATGGCAAGTAGTGGGCCGGATGGAGAGGGTTGATGCGGCTTTCATGCAAATGCTTGCTCGCCAGCTTGATGAAGACTAAATGATGACAAAGTGCATCCAAGACACGATGCTTGTGTTCATCCCAGACTTGTTTTAGCCTTGGGGCGCCCGAAGCAATAACGATATTGTCAGCGCCTCTGCAATAAGAGCAGATAATAAAACAATTTGCGCACAACATCAAGATGTTGTTCTGCTCCTAAAGTCGTGCTTCTTTCATGTTTTAAAGAAGAGCGTGTACTCAAATTTGGCTTTGTGCTACCCGTTCTTCATGCTTGGGTACTTTGCGTTTCCATCCTAGGTTCATACTCATCGCTAGAAGATGAGACAAAGTGCACCCTTGCCCTGGGGTGGACATTAAATATTTATTTTCATATTAAAAAGCTCAAGTATAATTTAATTTACAACATGGCACTGGATGATTGATTTAGCTGGTTAGGAATATATAGAAGTAATCAATATAGCTTACTTAAAAGACCAGTGGTATTTTTAACATTTTTTTCCCTTAAAGGACAACCGATGCCCGAGACAAGTTGTGTCCATAATTTGTGAAATCGCTTCAAATGACGTCTACTGAGCGTATTTGGTCATGATGCCTCAAAATGACACGGTAGAACTTCTTTAATCGTTTGCAAACATTTATGCTTTCCTCTTCATAACTATTGGAATCATATTCATAACTGGATGAGTAACAAGAAAGCATCATCTCTGTATCTGAAGCCATTGTTTTGATTCTCGAGCTAGGCAAGACGTCTTGGCGTGCCGTCACAAACTGGGGGCGGGACTCTCTGAAAATGCTCAATTTTTTTGCAGTTTGAGCACACTTTTAAGTCATTTTTATTGGTGTTTTGCATTTGACTGAAAATACCAGCCTGCATGTTTTGGGTATTTTATTGGATTGGATTGGATTTGCCTTTATTAGTCTCACAGTGGAGAAATTTACATTTTACAGCCGTCTTGAAGTCAAAAAAACCAAAAAAAAAACTAAGTAACAAATAATATGACAACACAGAGACACAGTCATTCATTCTTAAGCACTTTCTGTCACCTCTTTGATACATGAAGCAGTTCTAGAGAGAAGATCAAAGCATCTTTTCACCAGTGGATCAGGGACATCATGGTGGAATGTGCACATCGACTACAAGCTAAATGTTGAAAGCAAACACGCAGCTGTAGCATCTATTGCCGAAAAGAGATTGTCCCACATAGATCCGCTTCAATTCCAAGCCGCGACAGTTCCACATCCGCATCGGCGCTCTGCGACGTTTTATAGCATTTTAGATGCCATAACGCGTTTTTCTGATGTCAGTTAGGAAACAAAAACAAATGGCGTCGGTTGTGCTTTAAATTTTGTAGCTAAGTGAATTATTTCATCTCAAAAGTCAGCGAGATTTTGGGCAATGGCGTCCCAATCACAACCGGAATGTTTCCCCCCGCTAAAGCGGCTCATTATCGTGAGGCTGTTTTATTAAAAACGGATCGCCGGCAGCTTGAGACCTTTGACAAGCCGTCAACATCAAAGGTGCGTCGCTCAAGCCTTTGAAAAGTCATTTTGACCGCAGTCGTTGCTAACACAATCACAAGGACAAGTCGTGTCAATCGCAGCAATTACTACAGGAACACAAAGTTGCAAAAGCCACCCGAACAATAACATTAGCACAAAAGCACATGTGAAAGTGACCCATGACCTTAAAATGGAGCCAAGACCTAAACGCATTTGAGGTGCGGTTACATTGGCAATTGTGTGTAATTTGCTGCCAAAATGGCTGCCAGAAGAAATTGGAAGTTCATCATTTTGGTGCTTCGCATTTGCTTTCTTGTGCTGTCACAAGACTCGTGTCACCAAGAAACAAGGTTGTGCATTTTGTTGCTTTAGGGATTTAAATATGAAGAGGTTTGGTTAAGAGCCTCGAGCACCTCTGCTCCTACCTGGCTTTTAACTTTTGTTTAAACAAGGCAGTTCCCGTTTGAAAAGAGGAAAAAAAAATGGGATTGATTAAAAAGCTTTCTTTGAATTTGTCTTTGACGAGTTCAAAAGCTATTTGCATTTTCTTTCTCTTCAAAACATTTGTCACCTTTGGCTTGAAATGTCACATTGGAATGAAAGTACACCCTGTTCTCAATCATAAAGTGCCTCCAAGGGGCATGGTTGCCTGTATTCATCTTTCTCTCTAAATTCATTTTAAATAGAATTTTTCGTTGCCACCCACTAGTTAATTTTGGCAGTATAATATTGTTTTCTAATTTACAATATATTATGACTATAATCACAATACATTTCGTTTATAAGCGCCTTTCATTGCGGTACATGACAATAGGATGCATGATATGTTATTTTTAACGACACACCATTTTTGTCTTCATACGTAGCACTGTTGCTCTAAGAAATAGTGTGCTTAAAGCAACCGGTTCATGAAGCAAATTTAAAGGACAAACGACGCCTCCGGACAAGTTGTGTCCATAATTTGTAAAATCGCTTCAAATGACTTCTACTGAGCGCATATAGCTATATTTTACCTTTAAAAAAGGTTTCTTCAGCCGTCATCTGTACTTCTTTGAAGGTGTCGGATGTTTTGCTTCTTATCCAAGATGCTTCTTCAGCGAACTAAAGTCTTACTGGTAATGTCGGCCTTATATATGCCTACGGTCCAAACGTGGCGGTGCCGGACTCTGCTATGAGGTTTGCCTGTTGTGTTAATTCGCTTTCTGGAGCGCAAGAGGTATCTGTTCTGTCTTCATCCAGCCGTAATTCCCACATGCAATCTCAAAGTATCCCAGACAGAGGAACTTTGTGTCGCACAAGCATTTTGAGAGGCTGAAGTACTATCACGGTTTTCTCGGCTATTCGTCGGATGAAATAAATTCACAACCCCAAACACTTTCAGAAAATAGTTACTAATTATTGGAATAAATCAAAATTAATACACTTCCTATGCCTTTTGTAGGACTTACTAGAGCACATTTTGTTACAAAAAATATATTCAGGACTCCCATTTTAATACGGTAAAACTGATGTCTGACATTCTCACCAAAGGTGTTGAAAGTTATTGCCTAATTACGAACAAAGAATTTGTTCTGTGGTCAGTCCTTGATTTGCTTTTGGGTGACTCCCTGCTTGCAGGCGTTGTGCTTTTCAAATCAGGAGCAAATATGTACTTTACATGTGTATGTATTTATTGTGTGTTTCAAGAATTTTGAGCGACAAAATTGGAATAAGACAACAGACAAATGTGAAGTCCTGTGACTATTGCTGTAGTTTGTGTTCCTTGTTCCAGTGCGTTCCTTATTTTCCTCATTTTGGAGGAACACTGTGGGTGATGTTTCTGAGCCGCTTGCCTGTGTCATAAGGTCGTCTTTTGCCTCTCATGTGAGGGAATCGGCTTAATGCTTGATTTATCAGATTGAACCGGTCTGTGGGTTGTTTTGTCCTTTGAATCCCTTCCTGCCTCTGTCATGGGAGATCTCTGGCAGATTTTCTTGCTCCTCAAATGTCAAAGCAGTCCTGTTGAAGTCCTTGAAAAAGGGAAAGGCATTGTGAGGTGTGTGGGTAGTTTTTTAGGGGAAGGAAAAAGCTTTCGTTGTGATTCAGCAACAATTATTTGACAAGGTCCCAAACGATTTAGGTAAACAAAAAAAAGGTTTTGTTGATTTCTGCAAATCATGATTATCTTAAATCACTTAATCTGTCAACTGGTTTGTCATTTAGACAAAATGTTTTGCTTTCCATCCGTGAATTCAAAAAGCTGACATTTTCAACTTGACATTGCAGAAATCTGTTTTCTTAGACAACATTATTTACTGTTGAGCAAAGTCAAGGCACAGGGGCCAAATCTGGCCCGCCACATCATTTTCTTCGGCCTGCGAAAGTAAATCAAGCATCACGAGTGCCATGATGCTTGCTAAAGTCTGAACCAAAATGTCTAAATAGTTGTATCACAATACGTCTATTATTCTTGACTTCATATTTGAAAACTAGTTATTCATTAATTTGTTGTGTGTTGTGGATGTAATGTGTGGAGGGGATGAAACATGTTTTCCCAAGAGACAACCGTAACTATAATGTGATTGCAGAGGAACTGAAATTCTGGGTGTCTGGAAAATTTGGGAATGAGAAATGGTCTTGATTAATAATTTCGTCACTAATGGAATTGGTGGCAAGACTGACTGATGTATGTTTTTTCCCCTCACTTGTTTGTTTGGTTGATTTTATTTCCCTTGAGAGTTTTGAAAGGCGCTTATAAATACAATGTATTATTATTATTATTATTTTTGCCTAGCCCCAATTCAGCTAGCTAAGCAGTCATGGCAGCACACGTTCAAGGCCTCTTTGATAGTTTTGGATCAAAGCATCTTAAAAGTTGACCTGACACATTTTTTTACACATCAGAGGAGACGAACTCCACGGTACGAAAGCACTCCTAGACTGCTGAACGCCACTCTTGTCTGAAGTGAGCCATCAAATTAAATGGAGCTCCTCATTCAAGGCAGTTTATAAGAACAACTGGCGTTTTTCTACACTTTCTGATGTCAAAAACACTTCTGTTGTTATCTTACTTACATACGCAGACGCGGTTAGCGTGTGATCTGTTTCAGGGACGGTTGGTTTGTCATAGCGCAAGCCCTGTGCCTGGGAATGTCTCACCACCTCGCAAAGGTCAATTTGGATCTTTTGGCATCTCGGCAGCGCTTGGGTGGTTGTTTCTGCTTTCAATGCAGCATTTGGTCTGAACCCCTGATTCTCAACCCGTCAGTTTGAATCCAAAGTCCTCTGAAAGTCTTTTTGAACCATGTTAGCCTCGCAATATTTAAATCCGGTCTTCAAGGCCCCCTGCCAGCTCGCTTGAGATTACTCCCCCTTCTGTAAATGGCCAGGATCATTATCAGGGTTTCGAAATGCTTGCTGATGAGTTGATCGTTTGAATGAGACGTGTTAATGAAGGGAGATATAAAACAGGTTAAATGGAGGCTCTCAAGGACCGGATTCAGGCACCCGATGCAGCTGGTTCATGTTATTTTTAAACCGTATGTTTTCTTAATCATTCTCGACGTTGAAGTGGATCCCGTCTCGGAAAACCAGAAGTCAAACTCCAAAACCATCTCATTGTGACTTGTTAATGTCATGAGTTAAAGTCAAGTGATGTCTTTTTAGTTTGAATGTCAGCTGCAGGTTAGTCAGGGTAGGTAAGCGCGCACACTGAATTGCGGCTCCCATCTGACTCCCATTCATTCACCGAACAGAAACTCGGATAAGACCTTTACAAGTGATGCCTCATGAATTACAAGTTTGTATCGGAGGTGTGTGTGAGAGATCACTGAAAACACTCGGACTCATCAGCACAGAAGAATGTTGCTCTTTTGAGTCATGTGAGTTGTACCAACAAGTACAATCACAATGACATTGGATAGCAATTTGCATGTCACTTTGTTGTTTTCACCGATATTTAAAAGTGCTTATGTGGGCGACAATTGCTTTTGACAGAATTGTCTTCAATAGTATCCGCACGGTGAAACTCAACTGCCGGGAACTCTTTCAGCCCAACAGCCAAGCCACATAGTTTGGTTTTATAGCTAATCTGACGGATGTGATTTGGAGAAGTAATTTGGAGAATGCCGGTGGAAGCTAAAGGCGAGCGGGGGACTTTGATTACCCAATTTATCCGAAAAGTGAAATCTAAAGGCCGCGTCATGAATTGAAACTCATGTTGAGATTTCATGCTTGTTTTTTTTTGAGTGATCCTCTCGAAACACATACACGTACATGTAGCACAAAAAAATAGGCTACGCGGTGGAACACACTGTAGTTATCCGTCCAAAATTGTATTTCCAGTTAATGGTCTGGATACACATACCCAATTAATCATCAGTTAGTGACAATGCCCTGGACGTCGAGCTTCGATTACTCTTCTCGGCTACTGTTTAACGATTGAAATTTCCCTTTATTTATTTTCTCTCAGGGGAGGAAGAAGGGCGACTTGTGTGTTGTATTGTTGTAGCTTATGGCGCAACACACGTGCAACCGAGCAAGCAGTCGGAGGCGATGAATAAGAATCTCCTCCTAATGATCGTTAAAACGCTGCTTTCTCCACATGCAGTGTTTGGACCATTTGTCAGCCACACTAATCGGCTGCTTTCTCGTTGCTTTAGCAACCGACTGCATGATCTCCCTTTTTTTTTTTATTCCCTCTCACCTTTTGCTTCCAGGAGCTAATCTCTGGTTCCCCAACGTTTATTCCCTGAGCCCTTAGATTTTGACGTTCAGAAGAAGCGGAAAGTTTCAAAATGCGAAAGGGCTTCCCACGTGGGAGTGGAGCGGGGGATAAGGAAAAAAAGGTTGTATGAAAAGGGGTGTTGAAAGTGAAAGACTTGCTTTACCTGCCAGGTGGGACTCAGAGGGGTGGGGGGGGGTACGGGTGACAAAATACGCTGCAACCAACATTTGCTTCCTTGTGCATACTGACAGAATAAAGAAGCCCCCGGGTGGTCTCTGGATCCGATCCTCAAAGTACAATGAATATCTAATCTGATGGGTGGAGAACAGGCAATAAAACATGTTTAAATGTGAATGGTCGTCTGCCGTCTGGATGGAGTGGTACGCACGACATAGCAGCTAGCACGCCTGTTACCGACTACCATGATTGCAGATGAAGGCAATAGATGCTTCGCTTGTATAGCTACATACGTTGCTGCTTTAAATGCAGTCAGTCGAGTTGTAATCTTCTCATGAAATGCATTTACGAGGACTGAGGTGGTTAGGACATGTCCAGGGGAGAGAGTGTGAATGTATTGGGAGAAAGATACTGAGTCTTGAACTGCCTGGCAGGGGACCGAGAGCAAGACTAAAGAGGTGTTTTTTGGATGTTGTGAAAGAGAACATGAAGGGAGCTGGTGTGAGAGAAGAGGATGAACAAAACAGGGTCAGACAGAGGATACTGATTCACTGCGGCGACCCTGAAGGGAAAAGAAGGGTGGAATCCTCATACTTTCAAAATCTTGACTTTTCACATGACCGTCAGAGCAAAATGGTGCCCAAATCAAGCCAGTCGACCAATATTTTAGGCCGCTGAAGTAGTCAATTGTCACTACGGCGATGAGAAACGGAAATGCCATTTTGTTAAGCCTGTGGCATTAATAATTCTCCATGTTATCTGTGATTTTCTTGTTGATTTAAAGTCATGAGTGGAACACGCTGTGAAAGCACAATTCGACTCTTGGTCACCTCCATGTGATCAATACAGTTTGGGCAATTCTGACATGCCTTGACTTGTTCGTTGTAGAGCTGTCAATCACTCTCCTCCCAAGGTGCTTGTCCACTACACCCACATTGCTCGCATAGCTCCTCGCTGATTGCACCGGAACTGGACGACCTTTGCTTTGTCTGTTCATATTTAATAAGAAACAATGAAGTCAACTACAGTATTGAAACGGTATGTACCCAAAGTGTGACTCATCATTCATGCAGTCGTCAATCCCTCGTGGTTGTTTCCGTCTCTGCGTTGGTGTAGTCAAGTTACCTACTGTGTGTTATGTGCGTGTATGTCCTGTCACACTCTCTTAGTCATCCTGCCATCTGTGTCAGAAGTCATTCCCGTGTTGTGGTGGGTTCAATTAGGGATTAGGTTTATTTGGGGCGGTTACGCGTAACCTCAATGCACGCCACAATCAAGGCCTACGGAGGAAGTCAAGGTGAGAGTGAAACAAAACAAACAGTCCCATTTTTCTTGGCAGCTTCCCCACGTCACGAATACAAATTAACGGTCTTTAGTTCCTTCAAGGTTTGTGCTTGGAAGGTAGGAATGCAAGGCCACCACGTCCCTCTCTGACGTACTTACATGTACAGTACAAGGCTTTTTTTCCGCGAAAGTGAAATCTCCCATGTCGAAAACATTTAATTTCAGAATAACTGTATCCGAAGGTTGTAGTACTTGGCACTGTCATAAAATAATTAACTGTATAGGTTAGTCTAATTTTTACTAGAGCTGTTGGGCAAAATAACTTCAGTATCATAACACTACTTGTACACACATGTAAGCACATGAGTATGTATGCAATAGTGTCACCAAGTGGTGTAATACTTGATTGTATTTTTTTTCAGCTAGCTAGCTATCTGTCAGCAAAATGTTTTAAACTCCAATAACCAACACCATTGGTGGGCAAACATGGAAGACTGACTCAAATTATCATTCTAAAATTGAACAGTCCCATAAAGTGATGATTTCTTTTCATCTTTTGTGTGGACGTGGCCCAAGCCAGTAGTAACAAGGCTCAATGGAGTCAATATTTAGTGTCTTGGCTGAACTTTGTATGCAGTGAAACCTACTAAACATTAACAGAAAGCTCAATGGAGAAAAACTTTGAAAACATTGGCAACCATTTGTGCAATACTTCAAAAATGTAACAACAGACTTTTTTTTTGGGTGCAGTTATCATTGTGAGCATTATTTCCAGCCACATTCAGAGAGGCGGTGGATATTGAGTAGACCATCTTTTACAGCTCGATTATTGAAGCGGGCAATCAGATTTATGTTCGGTGCCTATTGTGGCGGCGGGCAGTAAGGGATGCCGTCAAGTTGAAGGAATCCTATCTGGCTTTTTTGCCCTGTGGGACTCCAGCGGCAGCTCATGGATACCAGCTGGACAAACTGAATCCGTGCTCTCCGAGGCAAAAACTACAACGGACGAAAGTGAGGCTATGGAAGCAGACTTCCGGATGGCTGCGAGGAAATTGTTATCCATTGTCCACTGTCTCAAGAGGGGAAAGCACTGCACCATTCGAACTGTGCATAGTGGGAATCGGATGTTGCTGACCTCGACTCAGGATGTGAGTTGATTGGCAGAATACTTTAAAGACCTCCTCAACTCCACCAAGCACACATTCCTTCAAGGAAGCCCAGTCCGAGGAGGAATTAAAGTCCTGAGGTGGGCTCTTCTATCTCTGGGGTTGAAGTCACTGAGGTGGTTAAACCGCATAAGATGAGATCTGCTTGGAGTTTCTCAAGGCTCTGGATGCTTGGTGGCCTCGTGATTGCAGATGATGTAGTGTTTAGTTCTTCACGCAGCCATCTCCAGCTCTTCAGTGGGGCAGTTCACAGCAGAACGTGGAGCTCTTGGGGTGAAAGCAACTCCAAATGTGAAACAATGGTACTCAGTCAGAAGAAGAAGGAGTGCTCACTCTGGGTTGGGGATGAGATCTTGTCCAAAAATATAAGAATGTTGGGGTCTTGTTGACAAGTGAGGACAGGCTACAGCGAGAGATTGGCGGAGGAATCGGTTTGTCGCGGTGAAGGAACTGAACCAAAAGGCACAAAGCTTTTCGCACACTGTACTTACTCTACCTAATTGTGTCACAAATGTCTTTATTCGTCATTTACCCTGCCAGTAAGCAGGTGCCGAAATGCAAACCCGGTTTTGCGTCATGCGTACTTTAGTCTGATTATGAGTCACGTTAACCTGCGTAATTCAGGCCCAAAAGTGAAAGGTGAATTTATCTTTTTTCTGCAGTGGGTCCAAGCAGGGTTGCTGCCAGAAGAGGACAGTCTTTTTATTTAGGGAATGGGGGTAATGAGGGGTATTTGGCCACAGTCGTGTCCAGTAAACATCTATCAAGACCCAAATCTTGGATGACATTTGATCGATTAAAAGGCGCATGAGAAATGTTGTCCTCTGAGTCATTAATTTACATGTAGTCAGACACACACTCACACAGGATTGAGGTCATCGCGTCGGCTTATCTTCCGCCAACATGTCGACACCCGGCGAAATTCTTAGAAAACTCTGCAAGATTTGTTGGTTCAGAAGTTCCTGTCAGTCGACGACATTGCGCGATACACCCAAACCTCTTGCTCCTACACACTCTCGATTTGCAAGTTCATCCTGAGGAAATGACATTTTGTTTCACTTCTTCTGTCTGAACATACCTGTTGAAACCTGCAATGAAAATTTGCAACCTTGGTTAGGCCATAGAAATATGATTTCAACACTAACCCCCCCACCATCAAGACCCAATTGTGAAACGGAGTGCAAATATTCTCAAGGGTAATGAATTCTGTCCAGCTCCCTGACTGAAAACACATTCTGATTGATATTTATGAAATGTGAATTGGGCAACAAAACAGGCCATGTTTATTCATCCCTGTGAGGCAGCCATTTTGCCACTTGCAGCCAACTGAAAATGACATTGCGGCCGCTGAGGTCATATCCATTGATTTCTCAGCCTGTGAGCGTCACATGACCATACCCGGAAAACGGCTGAGCCAAGATTGGTTGTTTACATGTTGAAGTATATAAAAACTCAACCAAATTAGAAGATAGCTGCGAACATTCTGGAGGTATTGAAGCCCTCGTGTGCCCTAAAGGACAAACGATGCCTCCGGCTGGACAATTTGTGTCCATAATTTGTAAAATCAAATGACTTCTACTGAGCGTATTTTACAAAGATTCCACCGCATATAGATATATTTTACCTTTTAAGACTCGCCCTGAATATTCAGGAAGTCTTGTTTTTGAATTGGTGACGATTCCTGACGTCACGTCACGGAAGGAACGTCCCTGACCGAGAAAGCGACACACAATGCATTTTGGGTACTTTGTTTGGTCTGAAAACTTCGTGTTGATGGCGAAATTAGAAGGAAAACACATAAATAACATGATGGTGAATCGTTGTGTGTTGCACCAAGACAACTATTTGATACTCGCTGACAAAAATTCCAAGGAAAAAAAATCAGCCCATTTCCAACTGAGCTTTGGCGCCATCTTCTGCATTTTCTGGGACACTACATGCTGTCCTTGACGGCTCGAATTGATATGGGAGGACTCCTTTAAACGATTGCAAACATTTATGCTTTCCTCTTCAGAACTATTTGAATCATATTCATAACTGGATGAGTAACAAGAAAGCATCTTCTCCGAATCTGAACTCTGTGAGCCCATTGTTTTGTTTCTTGAGCAAGGCAAGACGTCTTGTCTTCACGAAATGGGGGCGGGACTTTCAGAAAATCACCAGTTTCGAGCTGATTTGTGGCAGATTTTGGACACTTTAAGTCATTTTTATTGGTGTTTTGCATTTGACTAAAAATATTATACTGCGTGTTTTGGATATTGCTATAAAACGTTTTTTTGATGTCAGTTAGGAAACAAAAAAATGGTGTCAGTTGTCCTTTAAAACGGAATCAAGTGGTCTGTCTGCGAATCCATGATGTTTGCCAGCAGTCAAGAGGACTAAGAAGATTAATATTGTGTGAAATTATCTTATTTATTCACATTTATACTGTGGTGGCAGGTGTCCCGATCCATATTGGATTGGGTGCAAGCAGATACTTGGGCATTGATGTTTAGTAAATCAATAAATGAGACATTGTGACATTCCTAGTGACAAGCACCGCTGTGTAATTGGAGTGAAAAGTAAAGATGGTGCAGGTAAGATTTGACGAGGTGACACAAAAACAATGTACGGAACTGCTGGAAATGATGCGCAAATGAGTTGAAATCATCATCAGGTAGATAGATAACCCGATGAATCGTGACGGTCTCGGTTTGACCAAAATGTTCCCTTTGTTGTTTGCCCCCCCCCCTCCCCCCCACTTGAAACCAGAACTAGTCATCGCTCATTTTTTTTGTGTCTGGCTAATCCAGGATGACTGTCATTTTTTTTTTGTCGAGGGGTGGGCCTGTAAGGGCAGCAGAGGAGCATCATCAGCATTCTGAGTCAGTGCAGCTGCTGTCGATTGTGAAGCAGTCAGAGGTGCCCCCTGCTGGTGCAAATGGACAAGTACAAGCTGCTTCCCGGAAATGATTTCAGTGGGCGGCGGCTATGCTTGAGCTGGGAAAGAACGTCAACATCTCCCATCAACCTGCGACATTATTGTTGGAAGGAAAGCAAAGGAAGTAGGAGCCAATCCTCAAATGTGTTACTGTATACAGCCGGAATCAATGTGGACTTTGGGAGCTCTTTTTTTTTTTTGTTAAACAGGGAGTGTTGCCATGGTTACGGTCGGCTCTTGACGCCGCTGTCGGTAGATGTGCTACGCCGACTTACTAAAAAACGTTTTGTTCATTGTCAGTTCACAAGTGTTTTTAGAGCGTGGCCAGATCATTTTGAGGACAATGGTCAGTCCACCACCACAACAGTGGACCGAGACTTCTAATCTATAATCTTGAAAACTATACTTTTACCGGTTGAAAGGGTAACTGACTTGTATTAAAACTCACATACAGCAACATCAGCGACTGATATAATTGGGGAGGGGCTCCAGATGGGGGTTTCATTGCCATTAGGAGAACATCCCTAGGATCAGCACAATGATGACATTTTAAATTGTCCACAGTTCATTATCACCCAACTGTCGGGGCTTCATTTGTAATAGCATTTTTTTTGGGGGAGGGGTTGCATTTGACATGACTGCAAGATGTGAGATGAGATTCGGTGAGGTTTTATGATGGCGCAGAATCCAAGTCGTGACAGGCCCCAAGACACGATTTAATTCTGCCCTCTGCTGGTTGCCATCAAGTATTGGAGTATAAATGTAAGAATCAGCCTTACAAATGAAACACTATGAAAATGTATTTTTTTTTTTCCCTGCTGGATTAGGCCTTTGTGATACTGTATCAGAATAAATTTAAAGGACAACCGACACCATTTTTTTCGTTTCCGAGCTGACATCAAAAAAACGTTTTATAGCATCTAATATACCCAAAACACGCAGGCTGATATTTTTAGTCAAATGCAAAACACAAATAAAAATGACTTCAAGTGTCTAAAATCTGCCACAAATCAGCTCGAAACAGGAATTTTCAGAAAGTCCCGCCCCCAGTTCGTGACGTCACGCCACGTCGTCTTGCCTTGCTCAAGAAACAAAACAATGGGCTCACGGAGTACAGATTCGGACAAGATGCTTTCTTGTTACTCATCCAGTTATGAATATGATTCAAATAGTTCTGAAGAGGAAAGCGTAAATGTTTGCAATCGATTAAAGAAGTAATTCCATGTCATTTTGAGGCATCTGGAAAGAAATGTAGCACCCAAAAAAGGCAGAAGATGGCGCCAGAGCTCTGTTGGAAATGGACTGATTTGTCTGCTGGGAATTTGTGTCAGCGAGTATCAAATAGTAGTCTTGGTGGAACACACAACAATTCACCATTGCGTTATTTATGTGTTTTCCTTCTAATTTCGCTATCAGACCAAACAAAGTACCCAAAATGCAATGTGTGTCGCTTTCTCGGTCAGGGGTGTTCCTTCTGTGACGTCAGGAATCGTTACCAACTCAAAAACCAGACTTCCGGAATATTCAGCGCGAGTCTTAAAAGGTAAAATGTAGCTATATGCGGTGGAATCTTTGTAAAATACGCTCAGTAGAAGTCATTTGAAGCCATTTGACAAATGATGGACACAACTTGTCCGGAGGCGTCGGTTGTCCTTTAAGACAACTGTGCATCATTAAACAAACAAAGACAGATTGGGATCGAATAATTTTGTGGCTTTCTTGATTTGGCCATTCTGCAGTAGCATTAATTGACGCAATCGCATTAATTGACGCAATCGCATTAATTGACGCTCTCTTCTTTCTTTTCCAGGAACGCTTTGCCGAAATCTTTGGCCACGACTCGGCAGCCGAGATGCGCCGATCGCAGGAGAGTTTCAAGAAGTGGCTTTTGGCCGGGGTGACCTTGGTAACCGGGGTCGTGGTGGGCTCGCTCATCGCCCAGAAGCGCCTGTGATGATCTCTCGTCTTAACACACACACTTAGACATCCGAGTTTTCCGATCGCTAACGCTGACTCCTGCCATCACTTGTTGGACTGAGAATTGATCTTGTTGTTTTTGGACTGTTGTGAGAAGCAAGTGGAAGGAGGGTCTTTATGTCCACATTTCCCCCCTCAACCCTGCAACTAACCTCAGCATAAACACGTAGACATGTCATCGTTTTCAGGACTATTTTCCTTTTTATGCCTTTTGTTATTATTATTTTCTCTCTGTGTGTCCTCCGTAAGTGTACACACACATTAGTTCTCTTGAAATGACCCATTTTGATTCTCCCGGGTGACTAAACCTTAATGGAGAGTGAGTACTTTGTGAAACAGCCTGACAAACATGCAATGCGGTGTCCACAAAAAAAAGTGAGGGCTACTTGTCTTTTAGGTGCAATTTCAAGATGAACCGAAATTGTACTGTGAGAAAGATTGAATGAAAGGTGAGAGCACATTTTAGGTGCGACCTTGAATAGCTAAATATTGATAGCTTTTTTTTTTTTTTTTGTGAGTAGCGTATGTGTGAGCTGCGGAGAAAAAAAAAACAACCACAAATAATCAGAAGACATTGTTGTGAACATTTCTTAGCGTCATCTTGTTTTAGTTTGTCCCCATAGAAGTAGTAACGGGTTCCCAAAACTTGATCTAAATTGACAGCATGTTTTCATCCTTGGCTACTGCGCTCATCCACTGTCGACACGGCTCCGGCAGACATCGCCAGTCGAGCTCGGCGGTGCCATATGGAAAGTGAAAGGGGGTAGCGATGGATGCGCTTACCGGAACTGTGGAGTGGCAACTTCCTGCCAAGTCACCCGCCCCACCCTCTTTCACCCAAAACAAGAAAAAAAAAGGTGACGCTCTTCTTCAATACTGTTTCGCATGGTAGTTAATGTGGTGGTGCTTTTTGTTTATGAGAAGACATTTTAGCTGTCGCCATAACGACCGCCTGAAAGAAAATAAAGTGAGCTTGTACTTAGCTCATTTTGTGCTTTTAGTTATGTTTGCATTTTTAAGCTAATTGACCTCCAGCACTCCCGCCTGATCATTTTGAGTGATGTTTTAATTGTCATTTTATTTTTTTACGTTCAGCCAGAGCACAGTATGCGTGTGTCGACATGTGTGCGTGTTGGGAAAAGGGGGCATGTTGTCCTCTCTTACTAGACAGTAGCTGACAAATGCAGCAAACGTAGCAGCTCACACCGCAGATAGGACATCTGTCAGCATGAACACGTTTAGGTATTTGGATGTAAAGTTGTAATGTTTGGTAGCACTGATCATTTAACACCCCTCCCCCGTTAAACATTTTGAAATATGAAGCAGTTAATAAAGGTTTATGACACATTCATTTGTGTTGTGTTGGCTCATGATTTGAAAATCCAAACGCGCAGGGGGGTTTGCCAGCATCTCCACAATACAACTATCATCATTAATTCGTTAAAGGACAACCGACGCCTCCGGACAAGTTGTAAAATCACTTCAAATGACTTCTACTGAGCATATTTTACAAAGATTCCACCGCATATAGCTATATTTTACCTTTTAAGACTCACACTGAATATTCAGGAAGTCTTGTTTTTGAGTTGGTGACGAGTCCTGACGTGACGTCACGGAGGGAACACCCCTGATCGAGAAAGCGACACACAATGCATTTTGGGTACTTTGTTTGGTCTGAAAACATCGTGTTGATGGCGAAATTAGAAGTAAAACACATAAATAACGCGATGGTGAATCGTTGTGTGTTGCACCAAGACAACTATTTGATATTCGCTGACACAAATTCCCAGCAAACAAATCAACCCATTTCCAACGGAGCTTTGTCGCCATCTTGTGCATTTTCTGGGACGCTACACATTAGTCCTGATGCCTCAAAATTCAATTTTATTTGTAGAGCACTTTAAAAAATGCAGTTGAAACAAATTCCTGAAAATGGATTTGAAAAAATCGAAATCTGCAATTAAAAGTATGGGGAAAAAAGTGAGCCGTAACCACCCAATAGTAGTCACTGGCAAAATTGAATCATCCTAATTTGAATCGGCAAAGAAATTGTAAACGGCCAGAGATAGCCCTGCCCTCCAGCAATGCACATAGTTCAGCAGAAATAAGGGGCGTGGCTTTAGTGTGATACTGCCAAAAAAAGCCAAAAACTTAACCTAGTGAGAGATCAGGAGGTTCCCCCTATCCCTCTGACCTACTTCAAATCTCCGTTCCCTCTCGGGCCCTCAGATCCTCTTCCTCCACCTCCCTATGCCCTCTGCCCGTCTCACCACGATGGGGTGCAGAGCTTTCAGACATCCGTGACATTGACTCCCTTCCTACTTTCAAATCTCACTTCAAAACCCACCTGTTTAAACTTGCTTTCATGGTCTAGTTTAATCTGCTGTTTTAATATTTTTTGTTTTATTTGTGATTTTATTGTTTTATATAGTTTTTATTGTAAAGTGTCCTTGGGTGTTCAGAAAGACGTTTGTAAATTAAATGTATTATTATTATTATCCCTGCTGTCATAACAGTTTTTAGCATTAGGACGATCTTTTAGCATTGACAGAGCCTATAGTTGTTGCAAAAACAAGATAGAGCAGCTGCTTTTTGCTTCCAGTTCAAAGCTGCAGCAAATGACCGCAAAAGGAGAAATCATCAACCCAAACTAATCTCACAATCCCTCTGATAAAAGATGAAAAGGCTCTCGTTCCTCATCTTGATTTCACGACCCACACAGACAGCGCGGTGGCAGCCAGTGAAGACAAAAAGTCTTCAACAGTACAGTCATTGTATCAAAAGATTACATTTGTGTCCACTAGGTGGCAAAATCGTATAGATTTTTGTAGAGATCCATGGGTCGAATCCGACGGAAGTTGCAATCAAATCTCAGCGCGTAAACATAATCATATATTTCTTGAAATGTGAACTCTTCACAAAGACAAATAGGAACATTAATCAATTGCCTGTCCTCCTGTAATATGAACAGAAGACAAAATCAGCAACAGAAAAAATATTAAAGGTTTTATTAAAAATTATCTCAAAAAAGGGGGGGTGTTATTGCTTAAATAGAAACGATGCGTTTCGTCGCTCGTGTTACAATTCATATTCAAATGACTTGGCTCAGATCCTTCATTTTGTAAGTTGCATTGGCGGTTGGATCAAACGTTAAACATTTTTGTGCCGTGCTGGATGGACAGTTTTAGGAAAAAAATCGACCAAAACAAATATAGCTGTCGTGTGTCTTTTTTTCTCTCTAAATTGGCTCCCTCGAGGAGAATCAAATGATTTAAAGGACAACCGACGTCACTTTTTTGTTTCTTAACTGACATCAGAAAAACGTTTTATAGCTAAAATACCCAAAACACGCAGTATGATAGTTTTATTCGAATGCAAAACACCAATAAAAATGACTTACTGTCCAAAATCTGCAAAAAAAAACAGAACCCGGAAGTGGCCAGTTTCAGAAGGTCCCGCCCCCATGTTTGTGGTGTCACGCCACAAGACGTCTTGCCTTGCTCGAAAATCAAAACAATGGCTTCAGATTTGGAGAAGATTCTTTCTTGTTACACGTCCAGTTATGAATATGATTCAAATAGTTCTGAAGAAGAAAGCATCCATGTTTGCAATCGATTAAAGAATGTATTCCGTGTCATTTTGAGGCATCAGGGGTGGGAAATGTCGCACCAAAAAAGGCAGAAAATGGCGACAAAGCCGTGTAAGGAATTAATCAGCCTGTTTCCACAGGCTGATTAATTCCTTACATGGAGCTTTGTCACCCTCTTCTGCCTCTTTTTGGTCCTACATGACGTTTTCAGACCAAAGTACAGCAAAATGCATTGACGTGATGGAAGGTCTGCTACAATGTGTCCTTTTTTCGGTCAGGGGCGTTCCTTCAGTGACGTCACGTACGGACTCGTCACCAATTCAAAAACAAGACTTCCGGAATATTCAGCGCGAGTCATAAAAGGTAAAATCTAGCTATATGCGGTGGAATCTTTGTAAAATACGCTCAGTAGAAGTCATTTGAAGCCATTTTACAAATTATGGACACAACTTGTCCGGAGACGTCTGTTGTCCTTTAAAGGCTGAGTTTTACCTGCCTAGACATGCAGAAGACAACACATGTCAGCGAAGACGGCAGCTGTTGAAGACACGTGTCCGTTGCTTATTTATGCAAATTTGCTGAGAAGCGTGATGCTGCAAATAATCCTAAATCTGCTCCCTTTCTATGATAGGCCCCACCAGGAACCACCGCACTTGTCCCCCTTCTGTCTCATTACAATTGGAGATGTTGCTCCATCTCTCTTGGGGAAACGTTGAGCAGACGTCCTTTGGCTTCTCTTCTTTGTTCATCTCTTTATTTTTTTTCTGACAGGAGAGATACTGGATTTGTCATGGAAATCCATTTTCTATAACGCTTGACCTTATTAGAGTCCCAGGTGAGCCGTTGCTTATCTTAGCTGACTTTGGACAACAGGCGGTGAACGCTCCGCCCTGGTCGCCAATCAATTGCAGAAACATTGGCAGAAGTAAACACGCTTTCCACTACTCCCCTCATTTACATTCACTATATTTTATTTGAACCCTTTCAATTCCAGCCATAAAAAAACTAACAAAAAAAAAGACTACTAAATAACTAAAATTGTAGCAGGCAATTTGGAGCTTTTGCATTTATCTTTCAGAGCTCACAGAGTTTTGTATTTTAATAAGCAAGGAAACGGAAACCACCACTGTGAAGATTAGGATGTCTTCTTTCATCACATGAACAAAGTTTGTTTCCTTTTGATTCCACATTTTTATGATCAGCGGTTGATCATAAGTTGGTATCACCCACACCAACAATTTTGGAACAAAAAAAAAAGGCAGAAAACAATCTTACTGTGAAGAGATATGTGTGCTTCAGTTATGATTAATAATGCAATTAATATTTTATAATATAATTTGAAAATCTATGCATTTAAGGATATACTTTTTGCTTGAGACTTAAAGGACCACCGACACCATTTTTTTTGTTTCCAAACTGACATCAGAAAAACATTTTATAGCATCTAAAATACCCAAAACACGCAGGCTGTTATTTTTAGTCAAATGCAAAACAGTCTCCCAAAACTACTTCAAAATAATCTGAGAAAGTTTCAGTTACAGAAGGTCCCGCCCCCTTGTTTGTGACGTTACGCAAGGACATCTTGCCTTGCTCTAGAATCAAAACAATGGCTTCATATTCGAAGAAGATGCTTTCTTGTTACTCATCCAGTTATGAATATGATTCAAATAGTTCTGAAGAGGAAAGCATAAATGTTTGCAATCGATTAAAGAAGTAATTCCGTGTCACTTTGAGCTGTCAGGACCCCAATGTAGCGTCCCAGAAAAGGCACAAGATGGCGCACAAGCTCTGTTGGAAATGGGCTTATTTGTCTTCTGGGAATTTGTGTCAACTAGTATCAAATAGTAGTCTTGGTGCAACACACAAGGATTCACCATTGAGTTATTTATGTGTTATCCTTCTAATTTCGCCATCAACACGGATCAACTAGAAGTTTTCCGACCAAACAAAGTACCCAAAATGCATTGTGCGTTGCTTTCTCGGTCAGGGGCGGTCTTCCCGTGACGTCACGTCAGGAATCGTCACCAACTCAAAAACAAGACTTCCTGAATATTCAGCGCGAGTCTTAAAAGGTAAAAGATAGCTATATGCGGTGGAATCTTATTAAAATACGCTCAGTAGAAGTCATTTGAAGCCATTTTTTAAGCCAATTATGGACACAACTTGTCCGGAGGCGTCAGTTGTCCTTTAAAGATCTGAACAGTATCTTCTATAAAATAGAACATTTTCTATATGCAAAGGGGAAAATCAATTTGGTTTGGATTTTTGTGGGGTTGAAAATCATGATCAATCATCATCAAAAAGCCATATTAATAATAATCAATGTAGGTCACAGAAGGTGACTAATGTCAACCTCATGCGTTTCATGTCTACCTCCTGCGCAGTGTGCACCTTTTCTGATTGTTTGTACTTGCACGCACGCGTTGGTCCAATCGTCTTGTCGCCTTGAGGCTTTGTGCGTAAACTGGGTCATCCTCACATCACTTCCACACTAACGACGGACCCCGACGCCCTCCCCCCGCCCCTCATTCGCTTCACTTCCTGATTGTTCCTCATATTCCGCCACATTGGGCTCTGCTGCTTTTGTCTCGTGTCGGTTTGGCATCCGCTTATTGACATACTTGCATGACTACCAATGAAAGGGACAGAGAAAAGGCAGCGGCAGCGTTAGCTGCGCATGCACAATCCTCAATGATATCAAGGCCACACGGTGAGATTGCCTTTTTCCTGCTGTGTCTCTTTCACTTTTCCTCCCTTCTAATTGGCGTTTAGTGGCAGCAGCTCCAGGCTAACAAAAGCTACCGTGTGCTTTGCTTTGGAAATGTCTTCACTGATCTGATTGGCTCCTCCAAATTACTCCTCCAGCGGCGATGCAATAATTGCGTCATTTACTTAATGAACAGCATTTGGTGCAAAAAAATCCAAAATTGGATTGTTTCCGATCATGTTTTATGGTTGTTGTTTTTTTCTGTCAGCGTTTTCATACATTGGATAGAGGATGCACCAATAATTCCCCCTCCTTCGGACCAAATTTGAGTATTCATTGCCATTACCAAGTGTCAATATTTGATGATGACATTACACAACCTTACATCTTGCAATTGTGATATACCATATTTTGCGGTGTGTAAGGCGCACCCAAAAGCAGTGTCTGAAACTCATGACAAAAAGTTAGCGGACACCAGGGCAGACAACTCTGAAAAGTTGCCAGCCCTGGCGTGTTTGCTTTTTTTTAGGGCAATTAAATAAAACTCAATCAATTCACATCCACTTTGCGATAGAACAGCCGCTCTGTTTTCAAAATAAAATGCATACCGGAAACACAAACTATTTGGATAATTTACTCATGATGGCATTGACGCAAAACAAACTGATGATGTAAAATGAAATGAATGGAAAGGGAGACGATATTTTGCTTTGTTTTTCTATCCCATAAGGAATGAATGATCTGCGTTTATACCGGTCCATCGTATTTTAACTGAATTCGGCTCAACAAAAGATAGCTTCTTAGCTTCTCACTGCGAGGTCAACCGTTGTTCCGATCATCAAAATGGGCCTTTTTTTTTTAAACCCGGGCCCCGTCCCCGAGGGAGACACCCCCCCGTCCCCCCGAAAAAAAATCAACCTGCTGGCAAACGGCTGTAAATCACCATCTGTCTCCAAAGTGTCCTGAACTTGTCACCTTTGACCTTTACCCATCCGCCCACACATGCGCAGTCCTTGACACATTGCCATTTCTATCCTTAATCGGCCGAACCTGCTGCATGTCCTTACCATCGACTGCTCTTTCTATGAATGTTTAAATTGCGCTATTTCATCTTATTTTTTGTTTGTTCGACACCATTTGAAATATCACAGTTGTTTTATGATGTCAGTTTGGAGAACGCATATTAGCTTATTTTGGGATATTTATAGCTAGAGTCCCATAAAGCAGTGGTCGCCAACCTTTTTTGCGCCACGGACCAGTTTAATGTCAGACAATATTTTCACGGACTGGCGGATAAATACAACAAAATAAAATGATACGTCGACAGCCATGGAAACTTTTTTTCTTTCTTTTTAATATAATAATAAACGTGAATCCATTGTGTATTTTTATACAACTTTATTAGCAGAGTCCTGGTAACATCGCGCCAACGACAACTTATGTAACATCGTCTCTGCCCCTTAAACGACAACCGACGTCACTTTTTTGTTTCTTAACTGACATCAGAAAAACGTTTTATAGCATCTAAAATACCCAAAACACGCAGAATGATATTTTTAGTCAAATGGATGCAAAAAGACGGCTACAATGGTCAGGGGCATTCCTTCGGTGACGTCACGTACAGACTCGTCACCAACTCAAAACCAAGACTTCCGGAATATTCAGTGCGAGTCTTAAAAGGTAAAATATAGCTATATGCTGTGGAATCTTCGTAAAATAAACTCAGTAGAAGTCATTTGAAGCCATTTTATAAATTATGGACACAACTTGTCCGGAGACGTCGGTTGTCCGTTCAAACTTTGTGAATGATTCCGCACTACAGCATTTCACCCCACCCTTCAGTGGTGGCATTGAGACCTCACTGAGCTCAATGAAGTCCCAGGACATTCGCTAGCATCACAAAATACTTGTTTGAACCCATTTTTGTTTGTTGCGTATAATTGTGTCAAAGGCGATGCTTGTCATAAGACAACATCACTGAAAGGCTGATTGTAGTCATTTAGCAACAACAACAACCCCCCTCCCCTTCCAAAAAAAATATATATCAGGCATGTTTTTTCAATTTGCTCACATTCCACAGAGTGGAGGAATTGTAGTTGTACGCTACTATTATAAGATCCCCAAAGAACGCTGTGGTTGACTCTGCTGAAAGTCATGTCTGCTGCCTGTGCCATTGACTATGTCCGCATTTCTTATTTGAAATGACGTGCCAGAGCCAACCACACTTTTACTGATATTCTAGCTACAGTATGTTTTGTAGATTTTCTTTTCCTGCTATACTACGTCTGTGTAAGCTCTCAGTCGTACAGGAGTGGTCCATCGATGAAAAGGTTTCTTCAGCCGTCATCTGGACTTCTTTGAAGGTGTCGGACGTTTCGCTTCTTATCCAAGAAGCTTTGTCGGCAAACTAAAGTCTTACTTGTAGTTTCTTACTTACTGACGTCTTATCATGCTATTAGGTTAACAGGGTGCAATGACGGGGGTTAAAGTCATGGTTGAGCTGCAGTTTATCAGCCGTACCATTCTGGTCCAGTCATCAGCCGATGATCGCAGGGAAGCTACGTGCAGACAAACAACACATCATGCGCACATTCTTTTCTCGTGACAATTTCGAGTCCTCCTAAAATATGTTTCGGAATGTGTGCCCTCGGAAAGCCCACACAAGCAGATCATGCAAAGGCCAGATTTGAATCATGAGCCTGTGAGTCTGATGTGCTCACAAAAAAAGTGATTTTTGGGTAAGATTTATTATTGTCATGCATTGAAAAGCAATTCATTCAGATTTGTCGCCATCTTCTGCATTTTTTGGGGCGCTACATTTCTGTCCAGATGCCTCAAAATGACACGGAAGGACTTCTTTAATCGATTGCAAACATTTACGCTTTCCTCTTCAGAACTATTTGAATCATATTCATAACTGGATGAGTAACAAGAAAGCATCTTCTCCCGATTTGAAGCCATTGTTTTGATTCTCGAGCAAGTCTTGGTGTGACGTCACGAACTGGGGGCGGGACTTCCTGAAGATGCCCAACTCGCAGCTCAATTTTTTGCAGTTTTAGCAAACTTTAAGTCATTTTTATTGGTGGTTTGCATTTGACTTAAAATATCATCCTACATGTATTTTAGATGCTATAAAACGTTTTTCTGATGTCAGTTAGGAAACAAAAAAGTGATGTCGCTCGGTTGTCCTTTAAAGCTGAACACTTTGGAAAACACACTCTTGAGCTGACTGGTGTCTGAAAACAAAAAGCTCAGTGAGGATACACAAGCTGCTCACCTTGGACAACACCACCTTGTAATTTGGACTCGTAATCATTTCCAGGCCGCAAAAGAGTTTCCGTGTCAGCGTGGACTCTCGTTTATATGCTCGGGAAGAGAAGGAAAACGACCGGTCCAATGCCAACAGGATCTTGTTATTTACAAAGTCTTAATGGAAAAACACAACACTTAAAACCTTAATAACGGTTTGTGTCCAGGCATGTGTTACATAACGACCTACTGTAATTTGTTGCCATCTGTTTCGTTGCTTAGCTAGAAAAAAAATTCTACTGAGTGACTTACATGTGTGTGCGTGTGCATACGCTCGTGTGTGTGTGTGTGTGTGTGTGTGTGTGTGTGTGTGTGTGTGTGTGTGTGTGTGTGTGTGTGTGTGTGTGCGCAGTTAGACTTTGTCCCTTTTCTGTCAGGTCCCAGAGCTGTTTTCAGGACACTATTTACCAACATGCTTCTGCTTTGACTGTTATTGATCCGACCACGCTTGAAGCTGGACCGACTGACCCACTGACCAGAAAACTCAAATAATTACTGTTTTTGGAGAGGGGCGATTGGGAGGGGGGCACATACTGTGTCGCAACATCTTTATGTGCAATAGAAACAAACACGTGCATACTGGTATATCGCAGGAGTGCTAAGGTGAATAGGATTTAAATATGAATCAATCATCAATTTTTTTTAATCCAGTTTCTGATTTTAATCTGTTTATTTCCACCAAAAAATGAAAGCGATGTTATTCAAAATGTTTGTAAGATGGTGCCACGGCATAAAGTAGCACAGTCATTTAAATACTCATCTTCAAATCATTTCTCTTTTCTTTCCATTTTTTTTTTTTACTCATAATACTAAATTATAAAACGGAACATAATTCCATCATCTGGTGACGAATGCCTCTGTGGGTTGGAGGTCGAATGCGTTGAAAAATTGTTTTCATTTGAAGTGTAAGATTAGGCCACAAAATATGCTTATGTAATGTTACCGAAAGCAAAGCTTTTTACTGTATTTCCTTAGCATTTTTCCAAACTGGCAACGTTTTCTTAAAGAACTCCATTTACACCAACGCTGTTCTAGACTTTCCAGCGTTGTTGGCGCTCACTTTGTGGGCGTTTTTGTAAAAGCTTGTTGGTTCTGTATTTTGGTTGTGATGTTATCCCTACATACCTCATAAAAATGAACACGCACATGTATTCTCCATTTCTACACGTGAATCCTAAGACGACCATTTTCCAGTGTTTCTATATTTGCGAGCCAAAACAGCATTGACAACCAACACACACACACACACTTTTTCCCAGCCTTGTTTTCAGTTGAAAATCCTAAAGCCCCGCGGTGGGGGGAAAAAAATAGTCATTCAAAATAGTCAAACGGTAAAGTGTGAACAGAGCTGTGTTTGTGTTGCCTTCTCATAGAATGGTTTACTTATCTGCCGAATGTGTCATCAGAGTGGCCTGGGGGGGACGGGGGAGGGGGGCTTAGAATCAAGTCACGTGGTGTCCTCAAGAACTCTTAATGTTTAAACAAGCCCAGGATATTTGCTCGGCTCACTTGCCCCACAAGTATGGGAATGTCCACATCTTCATCCTAAAGACTGTTTGCCCCCCCCAAAAATAAATAAATAAATATATATGTATATATATATATTTATTTTAAGCAGCCGTGCTCAGATCTCCATTGATAAAACCATCCAAGTCAAATTGGCAAATTTAAGCATTGAACTTCAAACTTGTCACCAGCCGTTGACCAAAATGAGGCCTGTTTGGGCATGAGTGAAATGTGAGATGTAACATGAGGGTTGTTGCCCTCCTGGAATGTGTGTATATACCAAGTACAGTGAGGCCTCGGTTTACGAACACCTTGCCTTATGAATTTTTCGGTTTCTGAACGTTAAATCTATGAAAATTAAACATTGGCATACACACTACTTTTCGGGATACACATGGAGCGCCGCCCCACCATGGCTGGCGGAGTCATCTTTGGGGGAAGAACACCAAAGCACACGACCGAACAGCGCCCCAGCCGGCCTACCTTTACACACCCCCTTTCTCTGAGTGCACGCGTCGATCGTCTTCAAGGATTTTTTACGGATACTTTTGCTGTTATGGGACCGAAAAAGACCCCACCACAGGCTCGTGTTCTGCCGAAGAAGACACAAAACAAAACTACAGTCGAGGAGAAGAAGGAGATCATTGAGAAACACGAACGAGGTGTGCATTTGTCTGACTTCACGGCCCAGTAGCAATATGCTAAATCCACCATTGCTACCATCCTTCGCAACAAAGAAGCTATTAAAGGTGCGTGTGTTGCACGGCAAATTCACTCTATCATCATGGGGCAACCTGGAAGTTCACCGTTTATTGATGATTTTAAAGCTAGCAACGGATGGTTCGAGAACTTTAAGCGCTGTACAGGGATTCATTACTCGTCATGGTAAGACAGCCAGTTCTGACAATAAAGCTGCCGAAGCCTACAAGCGATCATTCCTCGAAATGGTGACTAGAAGAAGGCGACGTTCCTCAGCAAGTATTTAATGCAGATGACCTCAGCCGCCTCGTTTGGTGGCCGTCTCCAGATGAAGGCTGAGAGAATCTCATAGGATCCCGGAGTGTTTTGCCTAACACTCCGCGTCGCCTTCTTAATCCACCTGCCGCTTCAGTTTTGTGGCTTCCCGCCAAGGTGTTTGCTCTCATGGGGCCTGTTTTCCCACCGCCCAAGGGACCAGTTTGGAGCGCTCACAAGGTCTTTATGTCAAGAGGATTCTCCTTGGGCAGTGAGATTTTGGAGCATGCAAATGCGGTGAGAGTATTGTCGTAAACTTTGGACTAAAAAGTAAATAAATAATCCAAGCCAACTTGGAACAGTGGTAGAAGAGTTGTAATGTTTGAGGGGGTGGTCGACAATATAGGAATGAGGGAATAGAGTTAAAATAGGTATTGAATTCGATCAATATGCAGGGGACTCCCTGAACCTATTGCCCAGTCCTTTCCCTTAATCAATTCTTAAATAAACTTGCATGATAATGGACCCTGAAAAGATAATTTTTAAGTTGTTGTTGTTTTAAGGTTTTGGTTATTTTTATAACATCTTTTCAATCTTGTGACTCTCAGCTTGACCCATTAGGGGTCACCACAGTAAGTGAGTGGCTTGATTTGTTTATTGTGATATTTACATGGGATCCACAATTTTTTACATCTGGTCTGGACTGTATACTTTTCAAAATAATAATAGTTTTCTCCTTTATTTCTGATTGCCTATTCTCTTGTCGCTCACCCCATACTTTTTTCTTGCCTTGAAGTGTTGACCTGGTACGAATCAAAGAAGCAATGTAATTCCTATTCGATTGCCAACAGTTGACATTGCGATCTTTTTCTTCACCAAGTGAAAGTAGAGTGTAGGCACAAAAGTGTTGGAAGGAGGATTTATAGTTCTTCTTCGGAGATCAACATTGATGCTGTCGGAATTTGTTGACCAGCTGAACTATTGCATTTCAGTCATTTTTTTGCGTCTGAGGAGAACGAGTCCGCTCGCTCGCCGCCGCGACCTCCAGAAATTGATGCATCAATGCTCAGCCGGCATGTTTGCCTTCTCGACCGCACGTGCACGCTCAGTGTGTTCACTGTGCACCAGAAGTAGGCTGGCACAGTGCACCCCGCCCCTGTGCACCCTCTCAAAACAGTCCGCCTGCTCATGTTTGCATAGCGAGAGTGGCTCAGCCAACACGTGCGAGAAAGAAATGACATATGGCCTGCGAAACAAATGTCTTGATGTATAATTTCCCTTTGGCATGACATGACTGCGCAGCCTTTTTTCAAGCTGTTTCTGTAGACGTTGTTTCTCCAACCACCTTCTGACAGGATATCCTCAACTGCACCTACTTTATACTGTGGATGTTGTTACATTTCTCTGAAAAAATATTTTGGGGAAACAATTGAGTCAAATTGGCTTTCCCACATATCTGATGAGCTCTTGATTAGCCCGGCGTGGCCTCCATTGAAGCTGCCGATATCATCTACCAAATACAAATAGATATAACTGATGACACATAGAGCTGTCTTTTTAGAAGCAGAAAAATATATAAATAAACTTAGCAAGGAAGCTTATTGAAGATTCTAGACCACTGGTTCTTAACCTGGGTTCGATGGAACCCTTGGGGTTCGTTCGGTGAGTTGATCTCACGCCGACACACTTCCTTTAATGACGGAAACGCAACATTTCGTCCGGCCCCAGAGGCCGTTTCGTCCGTTGTTATGTCCGTTTAGCAAACGGCAGAGCTCCGGACGAAACGGAGAAATTCCACTGCATCGTCTCTGCCCCTTAACGTTCTATGGTCACCATGGTGGGTCATTTTTTTCCAAATGACCCACGGACCGGTCCGTCCATTCTGCCCTCAAGCTTCAAACTATTTACTCTGTTGCGACGTCTTAACCCAATCCGATGTGACATCACCTTGAATTTCAAAGGCTTGTGATATGGACTATATGTATTAATGCTCTTCCCCAACAATGTGTTCAATCCCGGCTAATGCCAGTGTGTGAGGTGTAGATGCCAAGGGGGAAAAAAGCAGCCAGGATGACCTATGACAAATTCTTGAAACTTCTCGTTACAGAGCAAACAAAAGCTTCCTGACCCCTCTCACAAACTCTTCCTGGTTTCTGACAGAGTGGGTGGAGCCTGTCTAACCGTGTGGGAGGAAAAGAGAATCTCATCCTTAAAGAAGCAGAAGGAAAAGCAGGTTTTCACACACACCACCTGCACCACCAGCGCGCATGGTCGGAGCCGTCGCTTCCTCCTGTTCAGCTCTCTGCGAATCTTTGGGGAGCAGAAGTTCCTTTCTGGTGGCTTCCCAAGAGGTTGGGACTCTGTCACTGAGCCGTTGACATCCTGTAAGTAAACATGAGCTTTTGTGTTCTGTTTGGACCCAAACTAGAATGTAGGCAGGCATGTCGTGCATGTTAAAGTTACTGTTTAGGTTGCTCATCATGTCCAAGTTAAAAAAAAACTGCTTATAGAGAGCAGCTGTTCCCGAGTCAGAATGCCAATCTAAAAATATGACGCAAGCATTTAGCATCTCAGCTCTATTTTCATTCCCTTTCAGCTGTGAGACTTTGATATGGTTAGCTACATTACCTTAAAACGCAAATGATGTTTGGAATATCACTTGAGGTTGTTGCTAACTCTCCTTTGATGAAAAGGTTTCTTCAGTCGTCATCTGTACTTCTTTGAAGGAGTCAGACTGTTTAGATTCTTATCCAAGAAACTTTGTCAGCAAACTAAAGTCTTACTGGTAGTTTAGGCCCTATACATATATCCCTACCGGATAAGAAGCGAAACGTCCGACACCTTCAAAGAAGTACAGATGACGGCTGAAGAAACCTTTTCATCGATGGACCACTCCTGTACGACTGAGAGTTGATTGTGTGTACTGCAGGGAGTGAAAAGGACAGTGGTGGATGGAGGTGATAGGGCAGACCGAGGAGGGTTGGTGGGGTTGCATCTAAAATGTAATAACGGACTGTTCAAGGTTCACTGCTCGCTCTTGCAGATGACTAAACTCTTGTGCAAAACACTTGCATAACTCTTGTCGTCCAGACATTGCACACTCATTCGTGTGGGTGATGTTCTCCACCGAGTTACGCGCTTATATCTTCAAAGCCAGTGCTTCAAGGGTGAATCCTGTTGAGTCTCTTTCTTTCCTGCTTGCTCCTACGTCTTCATTAGCATCACTGGCAGATCCCTAAATCAGCCGTGAAAGGGAGCGGCTGATAACCTTTTGAACTCCCCCTTCGAGCTCCCTGATTGACTTCAAACCGGAAGCTGCGCTGTCCTGGGGCGATTACATTGAGCCTGTGTTGCATGTTCATAAGCCAATCGACATGGCCTCAGCTTTTTTTCCCCCTCCCTAAGTGTAGACTGTGAGTCAGCCAGCGAATGTGTTGCCACAAACTCCAAAGTAATGTAACTTTATGCGTCACAGTACAAGTTCAGCAAACAAGCAGAAAAGATACTGAATCTTAAAGAGAGGGGTTTCATTTTATCTATCTAGCTAGCTATCTAGCTAGCTGTCTAGCTGTGTACCTGTCTTTCTGTCTGTCTGTTTTGGGAGCTTGGTGTATTGCAGACAATATGTGAAGGCTGTTGGGATACAAATGCTGCCGTTCCCAAATCATAAATTAAAACATTTAAAGGACAACCGAAGCGCCCGGACAAGTTGTGTCCATTATTTGTAAAATCACTTCAAATGACTTCTACTGAGCGTATTTTACAAAGATTCCACCGCATACAGCTATAGTTTACATTTTAAGACTGGCGCTAAATATTCAGGAAGTCTTGTTTTTGAGTTGATGACGATGCCTGATGTCACGTCACATCAGGAAAGCCCCTGACCGAGAAAGCGACACGCAATGCATTTTGGGTACTTTGTTTGGTCTGAGAACTTCGTGTTGATGGCGCAATTAGAAGGAAAACACATAAATAACGCGATGGTGAATCCTTTTGTGTTGCACCAAGACAACTATTTGATATTCGCTAACACAAATTCCCAGCGGACAAATCGGCCCATTTCCAACAGAGCTTGGGCGCCATCTTGTGCATTTTCTGGGTGCTACATGCTGTCCTTGATGGCTCGAATTGATATGGGAGGACTCCTTCAATCGATTGCAAACATTTATGCTTTCCTCTTCAGAACTATTTGAATCATATTCATCACTGGATGCGTAACAAGAAAGTATCTTCTCCGAATCTGAAGCCATTGATTTGATTCTCGAGCAAGGCAAGACGTCTTGGCGTGACGTCACCAACAAGGGGGCAGGACCTTCTGAAACGGGCCACTTCCGGTTTCATT
This sequence comes from Hippocampus bargibanti, assembly GCF_051943395.1. Taxonomy (NCBI): domain Eukaryota; kingdom Metazoa; phylum Chordata; class Actinopteri; order Syngnathiformes; family Syngnathidae; genus Hippocampus; species Hippocampus bargibanti. Next base: position 36,109,402 of record NC_142734.1, read on the forward strand.
TTGAACTCGTTTTTGGACACTTGAAGTCATCTTTATTGGTGTTTTGCATTTGACTAAAAATATCAGCCTGTGTGTTTTGGGTATTTTAGATGCTATAAAACGTTTTTCTGATCTCAGTTAGGAAACAAAAAACTGTTGTCCTTTAAGTCTTCCCACAAATTCCCCCTCTTGAAAGTTGAGCCTTCTTTTCGGCAGGCTCTGTTGTTTACGTGTACAATTTGTGGGCAATGTCCTGTGGTGTCACGGCCTCTGTGATACGACAGGACATCGCGGGTCACAGAATACACACACACACGCACGTGAATGCACTTTGTTCGTGTCTGGCAAGGTTTATTTGACGTGGATGGATGGTGTTTCCCGTTTTCACTTCTTTAGAAGTATTGCTTCACTGTGGTGCCGGTGTAGCGAATGCTGGAGGAAAAAAAGGACTTTCTTAGCATTTCTGCATCAATTGGTTAAAAGTTAGTCTGTTCTTCATTAAAACCACAGTAATAAACAAACAAGGTCGACCTATGCTAATACCACACAAAGCTTTCTGTCTATTTGAGTTACTTCCGGGTTGAGTGCGCTGTGGGATAAGGTGCCATCTTCTTATGGCATTATGTGTTCCTTCCAAAAGAATTCAACATTTTGCACAGTTGGTTGCTGTTGCAGTCATTTTTACAGGGTGGCTATTCCTTGGAAGAGAAGCAACAGAGCTGAGTTGTTTTCTGTTTGGAAACAATTTGTGCAACCATGGAAAGATAAATATCAAAACCTTCAGCAATACTACTTGTAACTTTTTCCATCATGACACAAATTTAGAAAGTCCTTGAGGTCCTGTAGCGGGACCAATCATTATGCCCGTCGGAGCTGCCACTACGGGAAACATTTGGTTGGAATTGCTAGCATTGGCTAGCAACTAGTTATTAATTCCAAGGTTTGTTCTCCCCCCCTGCATGAATGTTTACATATACAGTGATACCTCGGCTTACGAACGCTTTATTTAACGACCTTTTTGCCTTATGACTTTTTTACGAATTTTAGAAGGACCAGGCCATTTTTGGTGCAATCTTCATTCTAGAAATACCGAATAGGCAGGGGTCCGGTGTCTCTTAACTCGGGTTGCATAATAAAGATGGTCGTTTGATCTGGTTTCATCCTTCTGAACAGATGGAGGGTGGATTTGAAGGGAAGGTGTGTGTCTAAGCTCTTTGATTGGCCCAAGGTCAATGCCATCTCCTCGGTCTGTGCTACCAATTCAACGCGACTTGGTCAGCGACTGAATGTTTACAGTTGAAGATTAAAATTGAGATGATTCCATTTTAAAACCAAATTACGCAAATCCTATTTGACTTCACACCTGTCTTTGTGTGCGTGCCTGCGTGCTGTCTTTCCGCTGTGGATGACAACAATCTAGCTGTGAGTTTAAGACCTGAGAGGGTCCCGTGTTGAGGAAAACGGCTGTCAAAAAGACTGGCTGATATTGACCAGCGTGGAGTATTTTGAAAAGAGTAACGTGGCGCAAGGGATTTTTGCAAAAGGTTCCAGAAGAATACAGAAAGTTTTAACACATGTAGGCAAAACGGCTATTTGCAGCAGTTTTTGCCTGTTGAGACGCACACACGCACTTTCTCCCTTTCAAAGAATCATTTGAATGAAATCCCTCCCTCAGTACACTGTTGTTCTCACTTGGGGGTCAAGGTCTGATTGGTTAGGCTCTCTTATGAGGTAAACCAATGATTGCGTGACTCCCGCCCCTGACCGCGCCCCCTGTGTCAAAGCCAAGCGAGTGATTGGAGGGCTGTAGTAGCCAGACGTGGTATTAAGTGTAGTTCCGTCTGCCCCACTTCAGTCCTGAGGAGAGTCCCCACTGGCTGCCAGATTGTGTGAGTGCGAAAGGGAGAGTGATTGTATGCGTGTGGGCGCATGCCTGGAATCGACTTCCAAGAGGCATTTGATCCGGACCTTTTTTCCTCCCACTCAGCAGGGTTGGACTTTGTGCCCGCTCACATCTGGACAAGTTCTCTTGGGAATGTTGTTGTTCGCCAGCTGATACATCTCAGCTGATCTCTGCTCAAAGAGTCTTACCAGTGACCCCGATCGACGGCTTAACCCCCATCGTCTCCATTTGGGTCACCGCCGAGCCCGACAGCGGTGTCCTTGCTGGGCCCGATGTGGAATTTGACCCCGAGGGACCCTGTCATCCAGGAGGCCATTCACTGAGGCCAGACTAGGGGTAAAAAGGGGAAGAAGGATAGAATTGGAAGAGGAGTGAGAACATCAGCATAAGCGAGCGGTAAGCACATTAAAAGGGCTTGGAAGGGGGGAGGGGGGCTTTGCAAAAAAAGACAAAAGTACAAAAGAGCGATTTTCAAGCTGAAAGAGGACATGTGGAACTTTCATTGTCCACTCAAGCCTCACTTTTTGTTGACTGACCCTTTCTGTTTGTCCCGACAAGAATGTCTACCCAACAAGTCCCATCAAAGCCAAACGTCTCCGCTTATTGAGATGATGCACGCGTGCGTACATGACTCAAAGGTAGAATTTGCTTGGGTGTTTTGGATAAAAACAGAAAGCAATACATTGTTTACTGCGGCGACACTGCGATGGAGTCGTGGTAAGCTTTGCGGTTTTGAGATTTAGGGTTTGGATATCAGCTCGTGTGTGGTGTTTGCTTGCTTGCTTGGTCTTTTTCCAAGTTCTCCATCTGAGTTCCTCCCGCATTCGAAAAACGTGTTGGTTTTGCATGTGCGCTAAATTCACTTGACTTCAAACTGTCCCCAAGTGTGAATGTTTAATTGTGCTGACCCGGAGTCTCATGGTTCTCGCACACCTGTGGTGATGACCTGGGCTATTGAAAACGGACGCTAGGTGTTTTCACGACGAGCTCTTGCTGTTGGCCACAGCAAGATGACAAATGATGCCTAAGAAAATGGAGCGCTACAGCAAATTTCAGTCCTTCATCATCCATTTTCTAAAGTCCTCGTCCTCAACATTGTCATTGATGGCGCTTTCTCAGCTGAAATTAGGTCAGGGATGGAGGACGCACAAGACGAGTTGCCAGCTAATCAATGCAGACAAACAAACGTTTACATTCACATTGACATCAATGGACAATTTTGAGTCTATAAGGGAACCAATAAGCGTGTTTTGGCAGTGAAACCGAGAATCGAACCTCACAACCATGACATTGTCTTCGGTTTGCATCATCATCCTGTGATTAAAGCCGAGTCTGCTTGCTGTCTCGCAGCTCCGCCAGGATGCCAGTGGAGACGCTGCGGCCCTCCGACGGTCGCCTGACCGCCCTTCCCTTCACCTCCGCCATGCCCTTCAGGATACTCACCAAAGGGCCAGATTACTTTCGCCGCCCGGCCGAACCCGCTAGCCGCAAGCTGAGCGCCGTGGAGCGTCTCGAGGCGGATAAAGCCAAGTATGTCAAGAGCCAGCAGGTGGCACTGACGCGGCAGGCGCCGGTCAAGCCGCCGATCATCCGCAAACCCCTCGTTCCCCCGGCCATGATTCTGAAGTGCCACTCGGGCATTCCCCCTGCCCGGAAAAGTCCACGCTGCCCCACTGGCGTGGGGATGGGCGGGGTGAGGGACGGACCGGGAGGTAGACCGCCTCTCAATTTGGATATTTTGAACAACCTCATCAACGATGTACGCGACGGCCCGCTGCCCTCCTCCCAGTCGTCGTCGTCCACCTCCCCCTCACCCTCGTCGCCTTCGTCGGGAGCTAAAAGCATTGGCAGCAGCTTATCGACGGAGCACGAGAAGAACAGTCGCCTCCTCAACAACTTCAAAGCGCGAAGCGCCGCCACCTCCTCGTCCGCCTCGTCCTGCACGTCCTCCCCTCTCAACCCCAGCCATCGTCCTCCCCCCGTCCCAACGCGGGCGCCCCGCATCTTAGTCCCCTCGGCCCGCGTCTCTCCAAACACCGTGACGGTACGTAGGGTGGACGTTCGACCCAATGCAGAAATGAGGAGGCCCCAGAGGCCGCAACTCAGGCCCCGTCAAACCGCACAAGGTCAAGTCGCACACCCACAGGTCCCCCCGCCCCCTCCGCCGGCCCTCCAAAACTCACTTCAACAACCCCAAACCAACGCCACCTCACGAACCACGGCCTCACCCCCTTCTTACTTGCCGCCTAGCCCCACGCCGGTCCGTGCGGGGATGATCCCGCCCGCCTCCCCCGCCTTCACCCGCCTCTCCAACTCCAGCTCCAAAGGCTCCGCCCGCAAGCACCCGTCGTTGCACCGCTCCAAATCCGACCTGAGCGACCGCTATTCCCGGGCCACAGCAGACCTGGAGCGCTTCTTCAACTACTGCGGGCTGGATCCCGACGAGGTGGAGGGCATGGGCGGAGTGGAGCGCTTCACCAGGGCCAACTCGGACATCGTGTCCATCTCCAAACTCCGCAGCGTCAGCACGCCCAGCTCGGAGTGCGGCGACGATGCCGACGGAGGCCAGGAGGACTGCGATTACGACGACGAGGACGGGCCCGCCGCAGGCAACCGGCGCGTGCCCTACGGCATCTCCGTCATCGAGAGGAACGCCAGAGTCATCAAGTGGCTCTACGGTATCCGACAGGCACGAGACATTAACGGCGCCGTTTCAAACGTGTAGACGAAAACTCCACTCTGATGTTGTATTTATATGAAGAAGGGAAGTCGCTCTTTTCATCTTCCGTGGCCTTACGTCCGACATTTTTCATCTGTGGAGATTCACATTTGGAGACTTTTGAGGAAGTCACCACGTGCTTTTCCTTTTTAACTTGAACAATGTTACATTGTATCCATAAGCAATAATACACGAGGATGGTTCCTCATGTGAAAGAATGGTACTGCCTCGGTTTGAATCTGCATGTGGGTGTAGCACAGGGAACCTCGCTAATGCTGTGAAAGTCACAAAAACACATTTTGTACTTTAGAAAATCACCTTTGGCCGCAAGACTGTTATTGCCGTTGTTTCTATTGGCATGCAAGTGTTTACGTTGACGTACATTTAGCGCTTTATGTCAGCAAAGCTCGCATGTACTACAAACTTTGTCGCACCAACACACATTTTAAAATCAGTGAGCATCAACATGCTTTGCAGCTTATATTTGTGTGTCTGTCAGATTTAACACACACTCACATGCTCATTTTTGGGATTAGTTTGCAGGGGATAAATTGTGTGTCCCAGGGTAGACCTGCTAAAAGGAAGAACAAGTAGCACACGAAACGTTTCGATTGGGGGTGGGCGAAACTAGAAGAGATTTATTATGCCGTGCGCAAAGCAATTCAAAAAACAGATAAAACCTCAGAGGAAATGTCCAAAAAAGCCCCTCGTTTAAGACAAAAATGCTCACAATACTCTAATATAAAAGAATCAAATAACCCCCCCCCCCCACCCTCTCCCATAATCCTTTAGAGGATTTTAGCCCACCACTGTTCAGAGTTCAATTGTGGATTTTAAAATAAAAGTGTCTCCGGAAACAAAGTATTTGGCATACTAACACAAAATTTTTTTGGATTTAATGTATTTTTCTTCAACACCCGTGGACGGGATTCAATCTGAAGTGTAATCGGTTCGTATTAACAATAATCACACTTGAACTTTAAAAACACGCAGATGAACAAATACAGTAAACATTTCATAGAGGGTCTCTGCATAATGTTACCAAAATAAAAATGAAAAAATCTGGACATTTCTCCTTTAAGCTTTCATTTCAGTAGCCCAGAAATGTGGATGCCCAAAGAGGTCTGAAAGGCTTTAAAAAATGGTGTCTTTGAAAATGCAATTAAAACACATTTGAAGGATATATGCGTTGTCTTTATTGAAATATTTTTTTTATGTCTGGGTCTGAATCCCAGTTGTTTTCTATCTGTGTGGACTTTCAAAATGGCGCCACGTGCTAACATGGGATTTCACTGGATCCAAATAAGTGGATTTTGTCTTCATTGAAGACTCGAAATTGTTTATATGTGTGACACTGCGGGAAATATATCTATTTTTGTTATTAATTAGGGACCACTGTCAGCCATCTTGGCTACCCTCGGCAATTGCCTCGGTCGCCTGCCCTGCTGTGGAATCTCGGAGTTGGACCCATCTGTTCCCATGAGGAAACCGATTAAAGTGTGTGGGTAACGTTTAAGAAACATTTTTTAACATACTTGACTCAAAATGCCAAATAATGTCGATCTTAAAAAAAATGTCAACGTTAGCATAGCATTGATGAATTAAGACCCGCATGGTTACACTGGAGGCATGTCTAACTTGATCTTTTAAAGCTATTGTCAAAATATTTTTTTGCCGTGGGCCACGTTGGAGTTATGACAATTTCGCTTTTTTGTTGTACCGCCACCAATGAGGACTCAGCAGTTTTTCACTGTGTTTACAAAATACCACCAAAAATCTGTGGGCAGTTTTCCCCAGATGACAACTTCCCAATACGTCTACCGAAGAGCTTGTCCAAAGCTACACTCATTTCCCACCATGACATCATGGCACATGTGATTCCCAAACGTGGGGTTTTTTGAACAACTTTCCTGACATCCACGATCTGATCGTGCGGCTGTTGCGGGGCGCCTTCACTCCATCTGCTGCCTCGTACTGGGCATTCGGATAGTTTTTTTTTTTATTCTCCCCTGTTACCTTCGCTAAGGGTGTACTCTTTTAGTCTGTGTGTGGTAGGAGAGTAGCATTGAACAGGATTTGGCCCCCGGGCCTTGACTTTGACACCTGTGTTGTAGCCCAATTGATTTTTTTTCTAAACCTACGTGATATGACATTTTCAAACACATGATTTTTCAATTCAGCTAATTCGATAGTTTTTCACCTTCGTGTAAAGGCACCCTCATATTTTTACCCAATGCTTTTTAAATCCGAAATAAAAATGTGACAATCCAGACAAAATTCCAATATATAAAACTAAGACAAATGAAAAGAAACAACAGTAAAAATAAATCAATCAAAAACCTCTTTTCCACAATTGGCTGTCAACCAGTTCAGGATGGCCGAAGACAGCTGAAATGGGCCCCGCAACCTTTGTGAGGAGAAGCGAATTAGAAAAAGGACATGATTGAGTTTGAAACGCCCGAGTCAGCGCTGAAACCAAAGCACGATTTCTAAGAGGCGACTTTGCTGTCCCCCGATCAGGAGCAGTCGATGAATACAAAGACAGATTGCTTATGTTGGAGCCATTTGGCACAACGCTGTGGAAAGCATAAGCTAATTCCCATGTTTTCACACCGTGACAGTGTCCTAGTTACATAACTCCGAGCGGACCCGTCTGACCCGCCGGCTTTTCGGTAAGACGAAACATATGTCCCGGGACGTCTGCGCCTGCTGTGCTCTCTACGGACAATGCGCCCAAACGAGCATCAACGTCAGCGGAGTGCACTCATGCTTGCTCTCCGGCTGACTGGACCATATGTTCATATTTACAGAGAGATCAACTCTGTCCTGGCATGCAGTCGGCACACGCACATTCTGCCTGTATGCGCTTTGTGGTGTGTCGCTCGCCAACTTTATTGCTGGCAACCTCTGCAATGGACAGGCCTGTTATATTATTTCATGCTTTAAAGAACAACTGACACCATTTTTTTGTTTCCTAACTGACATCAGAAAAACGTTTTATAGCATCTAAAATACCCAAAACACGATATTTTTAGTCAAATGCAAAACAGCAATAAAAATGACTTCAAGTGTCTAAAAACGACTTCAATTTGAAACCGGAAATGGCCAGTTTCAGAAGGTCCCGCCCCCTTGTCCGTGACGTCATGCCAAGACGTCTTGCCTTGCTGGAGAATCAAAATAATGTCTTCAGATTCGGAGAAGATGCTTTCTTGTTACTCATCCAGTTATGAATCTGATTCAAATAGTTCTGAAGAGGAAAGCATAAATGTTTGCAATCGATTAACGGAGTCCTCCCATATCAATTCGAGCCGTCAAGGACAGCATGTAGTGTCCCAGAAAATGCACAAGATGGCGCCAAAGCTCCGTTGGAAATGGGCTGATTTATCTCCTGGGAATTTGTGTCGTCGAATATCAAATAGTTGCCTTGGTGCAACACACAACGATTCACCATTGCGTTATTTATGTGTTTTCCTTCTAGTTTCGCCATCAACGCGGATCAACACGAAGTTTTCAGACCAAACAAAGTAACGCAAAATGCATTGTGTGTGGCTTTCTCGGTCAGGGGGTGTTCCTAATGTGACGTCACGTAGGGGATGGTCATCAAATCGAAAACAAGACTTCTGGAATATTCAGCGCAAGTCTTAAAAGGTAAAATATAGCTATATACGGTGGAATCTTTGTAAAATATGCTCAGCAGAAGTCATTTGAAGCGATTTTACAAATTATGGACACAACTTGTCTTGAGGCGTCAGTTGTCCTTTAAAGGTCTTGGTCGGTAGATCCACGTTAGATGTCAGCATGTCTGCCATTGATGACGTAATGCCGAGTGTTGGTTACATGGTCAGAACTGTCGAGACAATGATACCAGTACAATGATACAACTTGTCTGAAGGAGTCGGTTGTCCTTTAAATACTCAGAGCAGCTTGTCATTTATATGCACTGTGACTGCTTGATTATTCAATATCAATATGCATCGCGAGTGTGTGAGAATGACGTGGTGCAAAGTGCTGAAGAGTCTCGAAACGAAATAAAAGGCAAATGTGCTTGAGGATCCCACCATAAGCCAACTTCTCCACATTTCTTCGACGGTGCATGACCACAACTAGCACCTCAGAGGGAACAGATGTTCCAGATGTTACAGATGTCAGTAGCCCTTGTGTTAATCCCTCCTGGGGCCGTCACATCTGTATGAATCAGTACTAACAATTTACATGCGCACACTGGACTTTTCTGTTGACTGTAAATTCCATCCTGCCCTCATGCGCCGATTGGATTTGCCTAATAAAGGCAAATCCAATCCAATCCAATGCGCAGGTCTGTGAAAATACCAAAACTTCATGTAATCCGTCCCTATGCAGATTTTACACCACGCCACAAAAGAGTCTTGCACTCTGTCCAAAAGTAGAATCCGTTGGGACAACCTGGAAAATGTGTTCAAACCCCAAATTAAGTAGAACTGCTGAAAATAGTGGGCAGCACATCACACTGTTGGCTGGAGCAGTGAATTCATGGGTATATCCATCTAAAAACTGCATTTTCAAGAAAAATAGTCATAAGCGTCTGTCTGATTTTGGAACCAAATCCCGTCTCCACAGTACAAATAATGGATGTCAGGGCTTCATATTGACGTTCTGCATGTGATAAGATGATTAAGGCGCTAAGCCAGATGGGATCTCGGTGTTTTTTTTTTTACTCTGTGAGTGTGTGTGCGCGCGCGTGGTTGTGTGTGTATGCATGCGCGTACATCTCGTGGGAAAGTGAAAGTGGATTGTCCGTGTTAGCTTAGCGCGTTGTTCCAGTGCATCGCTCGTTCTCCGCTTATCTGTGTTCATCTTCCTTGCCATTGTCCTCCTCGAGGCCGTCCATCTAAATCAAAGCAGAACTGGCCTTGATCTCAATCGTGCTTTTAAAGGACAATAATTTATATAATAACTTACATAATTTGTAAAATGGCTTCAAATGACTTCTACTGAGCGTATTTTACAAAGATTCCACCGCATATAGCAATATTTTACCTTTTAAGACTCGCACTGAAGTCTTGTTTTTGAGTTGGTGACGAGTCCGTACGTGACGTCACTGAAGGAACGCCCCTGACTGGAAAAAAGGACACATAGTAGCAGTCCTTCCATCACGTCAATGCTTGTTTGGTCTGAAAACCTCGTGTTGCACCAGAAAGAGCCAGAAGAGGGCGTCCAATCTCCATGGAAGGAATTTATCAGCCTGTGGAAACGGGCTGATTAATTCCTTATACGGCTTTGTCGCCATTTTCTGCCTCTTTTTGGGTCATCCATTTCCCCCCAATGTTGCCTCATAATGGCACGGAATAAATTATTTAATCAATTGCAAACATGGATGCTTTCCTCTTCAGAACTATTTGAATCATATTCATAACTGGATGTGTAACAAGAAAGCATCTTCTCCGAATCTGAAGCCATTGTTTTGATTCTCCAGCAATGCAAGACGTCTTGGCGTGACGTCACGAACTGGGGGCGGGACTTTCTGAAAATGCCCAATTCGCAGCTCATTTTTTTTCAAATTTTGGACACTGCGCGTTTTGGGTATTTTAGATGCTATAAAACGTTTTTCTGATGTCAGTTAAAAAACAAAAAAGTGACGTCGGTTGTCCTTTAAATATGGTTGTCCGTGTGCGTAATTATAGGTTTGTTCCATGAAGAGGCAAAAGCCACGCATGTTTTGATGTGTTCTCTGAGTAGCGATGGTTATTTCCCATGCTTGACAACAACATGACCGAGGAGGTCCACCAGAACAATGTCAACTTTGCAGACTGCGCTTCTATCTTTTTTTTTCCCCGGCCAACCCAAGTATTTCTACTTGAACCCGATTTTTTTTCCATCCTTCCTGCGGCAAAATTTTGCTGACAAGTCACCGCTGCGATGGAAAGCATCCAGAACGCTGAATAGATTTATGTTTGAGAAGATCGTCCGCAGCCTTTTCCTCACCCCCCCGTCATAAGTCGAACTGCTGATTGTATTTAAAACTACTGACAGTTGAGCTGAAATGAATGAAGTAAAGGGATATTGACATGTTTTTGTTTTTAACCTGACGCCAGCAGGGTGGATTTGTGATTTGCACATCAAACTCACTATTCCAATATTTAAGATTGAAAGCCTTTTGATTGGTTTTGCCACTGCTATTGATTGTTCAACAAAAAGCTTCTCCGATTCCACTGCGTTTTTAAGATTCAACCTGTTTGGAATGGAAGCACAACCCTAGTACGGACTAGCTAGCGCAACAAAAACGCATGTTCCAAAAAAAGGAGCTGCCAACCGTTGTTAAAAGATGAAGAACGAATATTCTACGCAGCGTTTTGCAGACATGCCTGAACCATATCAGCAATGTTGTCACTGTGAAGCGAAACGCTTGAAAATGTGAACAATGTCGTGGTAACTAGAGGTGTTTTGACATCAATTGCAGCGTTCCTGTTCGTATTTATGTTTTGTTGAGATTCTGTAACCGTCTTGTCATGGCGCGCCGCTCGCTTCATCTTCAAAAGGCAACGAGTCTCAGTGGCTCACAGGCCAGGCGGGAAACTAGGTCGCCGTCAAGAGACAAGCACATTTGCAAGACAACACAGGAAGTTTGTGTGTGGGAGATTGGATTGGGGGGGGGGGGGGGGGGGACATTGTGCATTATTTAGGTGCAATGGCATAAGTCTGAAATCCTGCAATGATTTATTTTTGTCTCAGACAGGTTGCACACAAACTGATTTCGTCCTGAAGGGGAATCATGCCATATTTCTGCTTATATGTAATGTGTATGTCATCGCCTGTGTTCTGGGTTTGGTCACGTGACGTTCGCAGGCACCGTGATGCCATTTTCAGTCGTCAGCAAGAAGCAAAATGGCCGTTCGTGAGGTGGGTGGACTTTGCTGCTTAATTCATATTCTACAATTGCAATAGTCATACAAATACCTAGTATTAAAGGACAACCAACGTTGTGTCCATAATTTGTAAAATGACTTCGACTGAGCGTATTTTACAAAGATTCCACTGCCGTGTTGATTCGTGTTGATGGTGAAATTAGAAGGAAAACACATAAATAACGCCAGGGTGAATCGTTGTGTGTTGCACCAAGACAATTATTTGATATTCGCTGACACAAATTCCAAGCAGACAAATCAGCCCATTTCCAACAGAGCTTTGGCGCCATCTTCTGCATTTTCTGTGACGCTACACATCAGTCTTGATGCCTCAAAAGGACCCGGAAGGACTTCTTTCATCGATTGCAAACATTTATGCTTTCCTCTTCAGAACTATTTGAATCATATTCATAACTGGATGCGTACAAGAAAGCATCTTCTCCGAATCTGAAGCCATTGTTTTGATTCTCAACTTGGCGTGACGTCACAAACTGGGGGCGGAACTTTCTGAAAATGCCCAATTCGCAGCTCAACTTTTTTGCAGATTTAGCACATTTTAAGTCATTTTTATTGGTGTTTTGCATTTTAATAAAAATATCATTCTCTTGGGTATTTTAGATGCTCTAAAACATTTTTCTGATGTCGGTTAAGAAACAAAAAAGTGATGTCGGTTGTCCTTTAAAGCATTGGCAAGTCCTTGAAAAAAATCTACAAAAAGACACAAAATGGCCATTTGCAAGTGAGTGTGGGTTCATTGCATTCCAAAGCAAATGACGCTGCTCTATATGTAAAACGGGCAACTGATTATCAAGCTATCCCCCCATCCCATACATTAGGGGTGTTAGACCCCTTTCGGCAAGTGGAGGCTTTTTTATTAGCATTGTTATTTCACATTTAAATCAAGTGTGTGTGAAAGAAGTCATAACTTACATGTAGTTCATTCGTGGGGTTGAGCTGCTCAAATGGATCAAATTCACTGGATGTGTGTGTGCGTGTGCGCGTGTGTGTGTGTGTGTGTGTGTGTGTTCAGTAAATCATTGTGTTCTAGGTACGCCATTATTTTGCTAGCCTGCATGTCCAACTTATGAAATATGTAAACATGCTTTTCTAAGTACTTTTGCAGTGTAGCCTGTTCTGTGTGTGTGTGTGTGTGTGTGTGTGTGTGTGTGTGTGTGTGTGTGTGTGTGTGTGTGTGTGTGTGTGTGTGCGCGTGTGTGTGTGTGTGTGTGTGTGTGTGTGTGTGTGTGTGTGTGTGTGTGTGTGTGTGTGTGTGTGTGTGTGTGTGTGTGTGTGTGTGTGTGTGTGTGTGTGTCTATGATGGTGGTTGTGGGGGTAGTTGAAAAATAAATTCCAAATAAATTATACAAAGGGCCTGTCTTTTAAACACAGCTGAACTTTACATTTGGCATTGACATTCTTCCTTCACTGCCGTAACTCCGTTGTGGTGAGATCCCCCATCATATGCAATCCCCGCAAATCAAGCCATCTAATTCTACATCTGAATATGAGCGAGAATCAGGTTTAACATGAACTGGCCACCAGCAATTTACATAGCAGATCCACAAACATTGTTTCATCATGGCTGAAAAAGCATTTACGTATAGATGGGATTTTGTGCATCGTGTTTTGATTGTTCCTTGTCTTTGAGTCAGAAGCGTTCTTGGACACTAGACACAGTTGTATCAATCTATTGAGCAACCTAGCTATCTATCTAGCTACCTAGCTTTCGATATAGCTACCTAACTAGCTACCATGCTAGCTATCTAGCCATCAATCTAGCTGTCTAGCTATCTATCTCGCTATCTAGTTGTCTATTTTTTGAGGACCGGCGACTGACATCTTAAAATGGGGGAAAGGCTGGTCAGATCTGTGAGCAGACGGAACTTACTCAAAGACGGAACTTACTGCCACAGGACAAAGACGAGGACCATCCAAACAAGCTAAGGGGCAGATGAGTATTTAAAGAATGACTTTACAATTGATTTCAAACAAATCCAGTGTTAAGTGATGAATGTTTTACTCTGACAGTCAATGTCAAACATTACAACTTGATAATTTCTTATGGCACACCTGTTGGAGATAGAACCATGTTTTTCCACGTGATTGGGAATTGTTGGCTAAAAATCACGCTGCCTCTGCTGGCCTGGCATGCATACTGCAGTCCAAACAATCATCTGTCAGTCACATATCCGGAGAAGTTGCTGAGTGTGTATGTTTTCATGGAGCAACTGGATTCTACAGCTTCACTTGGTTTTAAATTGCTGCTGAGTTTTGGCTCGACAGCGACACGAATGCTTGTGGTGTTAATAACAGAACAAAATGGTCTCCGGTTAATGCGCCGACCGCGGTTAACGCAAAGGCTATGAACGAGGAGCGATGCCAGTGGAAAAAGAGACATTCTCATGGTCCATCATTCAGGAAACCTCAAACTGCTCTGGTTAATAAAATAAGATTGTGTTACAGACACACATGCACTGTCTGGGAATGGAAGCCAGATCACAAGAACGGTGCTCTCATATAACACCAGCTCACCAGCAAGGATACTTGTGGAAAGGATTTGGTTCACAGTGCGTTTGGTTGGGCAAGGGTTCATCGGTTGTTTTCAAAAGGCCTCCGAACGATGGCTGAAAATTGCTATGACACAGCAATGGAAAAAGAAGAAATAATTTCACTGACTTGTTTCATGAAAACCCCAGGATTGGGACACCAAACTATTGACTCGAAACCGTGGCGGATTATGCTTTTGTTTACTAGTTTAAAGGACAACCAACGCCTCCGGACAAGTTGTGTCCATAATTTGTAAAATCACTTCAAATGACTTCTACTGAGAGTATTTTAGAAAGATTCCACCGCATATAGCAATATTTTACCTTTTAAGACTCGCGCTGAAGTCTTGTTTTTGAGTTGGTGACGAGTCCGTACGTGACGTCACTGAAGGAACACCCCTGACCGATAAAAAGGACACATAGTAGCAGTCCTTCCAGTATTTTACGTTTTAAGACAAATTATCCATAGTTACAAGTGTGTCCATAGTGTGAGCACGAATGATTTTGTCTCGATGTGGCCTGCAAGTCTTCCATCTAGTGCCCGATGACGGCTGGGATAGGCTCCAGCATCCCCCAGCTACCCTCGTGAGGATAAAGTGGTTCATAAAACGAATGGACGGATGAATTCAGACTTAATGAAATGGCTAATGGCTTCTTTGCATGCATCTTCCTGCATGTTTTATGCAATGAAAACTCTTCACTGTGGGTTGAACTGATGTAACTTGCTCATGTGGAGTTAAATGGATTCAGCAAATTAGGCCTGGCTGGCACCACTGTGGTACAATCCCTTCTTGTAGGAAAACACGCACACACCAGATGCAGTTTTTCTGTTCATTTTTCAGTTTCTTCCTTTATCATAAACTGGTTTTACTGTCAAGGGTATGGTATCTTCTCACGTGATGCTCCACAGACGCCACTTTATCTGCTTTCTGCTAACAGCGAAAACAATGTCACAAATGTTGCAATCGGTACGCACTTGGCGATACATAACTCTCGCAGATAAGACGTTAGATGTGTTGGATGCTTTGCATGTGCAGATAGTGATGAGAAGATGAAAATACATTTCAGAGTCTCTGATGATGTACTGTAATCCCTCTCACCACCGTGTAGTGACAACCGTGTGCTATTTGTGCTTATGGTGAAATTGCCTAATGGATTCTCTGCTTGCGCTTACCTGCATATTTTATGTCATAAAAAAAGCTGATCATTGTGGTTGGAATGCTGCTACTTTTCTAACGTGGAGTCAAATGCACTTAGAAAACTGTTTTAATTGCAGCTGCTAACCCAAGCACAGGAAGAAGCATACGGGTGGGCACACAGATTCACAAATGAGATAAATGTATCGGACACCTCTTGGGGACTTCACTGAAAGAATGGATGTTGTGATCTTTTGCTCTTTGCTGTCTCCGCTGAATATTTCATCAACAGTCTGACTCTTTGTACATTTGTGACATGATGTTGCCATGGCTATGTGGGACGGGAAGCCAACCACGGCTACTTCCGCTCTGATAACGCCAATCTTTTAGGAGAGTGGGAGGAAACCGCACAGAGGATGAGATTAAGACTAGGTGTGGTTGCATGATGACTGCTAGGTGATAGAATGAACATATCGGCGCCCACAAAGACAAAGAATTGGTCGAAAATCGGAGAAGAGGATGTTAGAAGTGGGATCATCAGAAGCCCTGTAGTGAGAAGACGGTGAGACCCAGAAGGCAACAAGGACGGGAGATAGCATTGGTCCCAAGGATATGTTTTGTCTTTGAGAGGAGCCAGGAATTATGTGTGTGTGTTTGATTGATTTATTGGAAGGCCTCCAAGGAGATAGAAAGCAGCCAAATCAGCCTACAAAAATCCTTTTCATGTATGGCTGGAAACTATAGTTTTTTTTTCTGTCTGCTGCTTATCTCCCCACACGAGACGCTGGTATCATTGTCTCGACAGTTCTGACCATGTAACCAACACCCGGCATTACGTCACCAATGGCAGACATGCTGACATGTAACGTGGATCTACCTACCAAGACCTTTCAGCGCAGCTTTACTTAACCTTCTGTGAATCTCATCAGGTTCATGTTTCGAAAGTTGGCGTATGCAGATGGCGTGGGGGGGGTCATTTTTCATGGTGGTCTTATAATGCCAATAAAATCCAAATGGAACTTTGAATCGTGCCCACAGTCATATATTTGTCTTTGTTGTTTGTTTAGTGTGATGACAATGGTAAAGTAATGCTTATCTACTCTCAATGAAAAGGTTTCTTCAGCCGTCATCTGTAGTTCTTTGAAGGCGTCGGAGGTTTCGCTTCTTATCCAAGAAGCTTCGTCAGCAAACTAAAGTCTTACTGGTAGTTTCGGCCCGATATATATATCCCTACTGTCCAGACGTGGCGGTGCCGGACTCTGCTATGATTGGTCCCTGCTCTCAGGTTGGGGGGAGCAGAGGACTAATCCCTGCGGCTCCACTGATTACCTCTATTGTCCTGACTGACGACTGGCCTGATTGCCCAATTTGCCCTGGTATCACCTCATCAGTATAACTAAGCCTAAGATTTATCTACTCTCAGATTTGTCAGTTTCTAGCTTTTTTTTCCATCACTTCCTCATGTGCAACAATGCAATGCATTGTAAGCGTGGATGAAAAATAAAAATAGTTATATCAATTTGAAGTATTGAAATAGTGTGTAAATTAACATTTAAAAAGGTATCAAATGGAAAAGAGAATTATTAACATTTAGACCGTTGGATTGGAACATTGACGATAGACTTGCAAGAATGCTTCATGAGACATCTCCCCCACCCGGAGAAAGCTTTGATGCATTCAAACGCTCACATTGGGCAGAAATAATGAATTTATTTGTCATAGCATGGCTACCCCGCCACCCGCCTCCCCCGTCTGCAGACGTACTCGAAATAAAGGCTGCCAAATGTCAACCGAGATGTGGGCCAGTTTCCTCATGGGCAGATGAGGTTTTGCATCCAGCTGAGTATGTGGTTGCCACGGCGACCCTTGTCTGACTTCATCACCACAATAATAAAGATGAGGCCGGAATGCTACAGAGGTTGGAGGACCGCGAGGCATTTAACGGAATGTCATGTGGTATTACCCCAAACACCGAGTGCACTTGTGTTATTTAGTGAGCATGCCGTGTCACAATGGCGTCATTTAAAAGGATCTTTTAAAGCGTTCAATGAGGTCTGCAGTCTTGTGATGCCTTTAAAAAAAAATCACATATAGAGGCGTGATTGTTTAAGGGCTGTTTATGGGCTCTTTCATCAGTGCTTGATTTTGGCTTCAGTGGCGATTAACAGCAGCGCGCGGCGCCTGGGGGACGTTTTTGCACTGATGACTGCACAAGCTCACTGACTCATTGACGCAGTCCAACGCCAAGGCTTGTTTTAATGGACACATGTGGCCCGCATGCCACTCATTGTGTGTGTATGCTCACAAAATGTCTGAAAGCGCATTTCGCCGGCCAACTACCATGACACTCTACATGTCGATGCATATGATAAATAGCCGTTTCACTTTCAGCAATCCGATGCTTCAAAGGATGCTTTTGTTCCTTGGATTCCTTCTTCTCCTGCCTCCATGTGATGGGAGATATTTTTAGAAATGTGTGTCATCTGCGTTCTCGCAGTTTGAAACTCTCCGTAATCAGCACAGTCAAAGTCACGAATGGTATACAGAGAGGTCAATCCATAAACATCACATTTCCATTGTTCACATTTGTAGAGTTGTTTGCTGAAAGATAATGTCAATGCAAAAACGGAAAACAGGAGATTAATGGTACCCTGCTTGATATTTTATTTGAAGCCATCGATGAAAAGGTTTCTTCAGGCGTCATCTGTACTCCTTTGAAGGTGTCGGACGTTTCGCTTCTTATCCAAGAAGCTTCGTCAGCAAACGAAAGTCTTACTGGTAGTTTCGGCCCGATATATATATCCCTACTGTCCAGACGTGGCGGTGCCGGACTCTGCTATGATTGGTCCCTGCTCTCAGGTTGGGGGGAGCAGAGGACTAATCCCTGCGTCTCCACTGATAACTTCTATTGTCCTGACTGACGACTGGCCTGATTGCCCAATTTTCCCTGGTATCACCTCATCAGCATAACTAAGCCCATGTTGCCGAAGCAGTCCATTGTACAAACGATCCAAATTGAACCTCACCTCGCCATTACGGTTAAGGGAAGGATTTTGCTGTTTTATGACAATAGCTTCTTTTACTCCCCTTTCAACCCATCTATTTTCATTCGCTAAGATTTTAACCTCATTGTCGTCAAATGAGTGGTTGCTAGCTTTTAGGTGCATATGTACTGCCGATTGAGGCAGTACATATGTACTGTAGCAATAATCATACAGCAAAAGCATCGTTTATATATTTGTTTGTCACACCCCATTCTCTTCCTGAAACAGTGATTGTGCTGAATCTGACTGCCATTGTCTTTTCTTTTGCCTTATTTTTTATTACTTCAAGATGGCGGCGCCAGAGTGTTCCAAGGAGGAGTGCTTGAAGTGACAAAGATCTACTAGAACCTATTCTTGGCTACGCTATGGTTGGCCACTCTTTGCATCTGTTGCGCGGCTGAGTGAACGGTCACTTAGTCACTATGGAAAAAAAAAAAATTCAACCGATACTTTCGTGTAATTCCAGCCGCCCCAAAAATAAATGAGATGGAAAATATGGCAAATCAAACAGTAAAACGGAACTTTGCAAGTTTCCTCTAAATAATTGGTGCCCAACCAATACCCCCACCTCCCGCCCATGTCAAAACGTTCCTTTCTGCCAACTGTGTGAAGTGATTGGCTGCTGCCTGCATGGAGATGTGCTTCTCTTCCATTTGGCCCAAGAGATGTAAAAGTATCTAAACTACCGGTGAAGCTCGGATAAGAGATAATAAGCCCCTTCCTCTTTTCCCTTTTCCTGTTGATATGAGCTGTGTCTCTGTCTCATGCAGTTTCACAGAGTAAAATTCAACTGTGTTTAATCTCACACATATTGCTCGTCAAATGTCCTCATTTTCTTTGAAGTAAATACACAAAGTAGTTGATACAGTAAAGTCTCGTTATATCGATATCGGATATATCGATCGTCCCGGTTATATCGATATTTTTTCGGACTCCCTTGAATATCGATATAACGAGACTTTACTGTATATTCTTTGAATGCCATAAAAAAGGACAATGCACAAAAACATCAATGCAGACCGAATTCTGAATATCGGATGTTGTGGGAGTGAACACAGCGATTTAATAAATTACACAATAGTGTATGTGGAAGATTGATTGGACAAAATTCACAATTTTAGGCCTTTGTCGTTTGTCTTACAATTTATGGACAGCCCATCTCATTGTGATATCGACTGACAAATGTGAACTTTTAAGGATTTTGGTGAAGAAATGCTTTTGCAGGGGAAATATGTTGTTTTGCCATTCCTATACAGACTGTTCTGAGAATAATACTTAGCCTGTCTTTTTGGCAAGTTTCAATTGTGATTTGAGAAAAGGTGTTGACGGCAAAAAAAGAATCAGGTAAGGCAGTCTAGTATCGTGTGCACTTGCGTATTGTGTGTCTGACCGTTTTGTAATTAGAGTTGGTCCCTCAAGGCATCCATTGTTCTCAACTTGTGCTTCGATGCTGGTGAAAATTCTTTCACATGGACATACCAAGGCTTGGGTGTCAAGAGATGAAGAATGTCTCTTCAAACAAATTGACTGATCAAGAATTTGAATGGTGAACATCTTCTTTCATTATTATTACAGTAGACACAGCAGAAAATGTGAGGAAATACGTTTCCATGATGAGGATATGATAAACAATGCATTTGGTTTGTTTATCATACAAAAGAAAAGCTGATAAGGTATTAGAGAACATCAGAAGTGGCAAATTCATTAATGTTGATGGCTACATCCTAGCTGTTACTCATCCAGTTCTGGCCCAATAAAAACCTGGTTGTGTGCTTTACTTCCCAAACTGAAAACGGAAACCTCTGTAAAGCACCACACGGTGGCTGTAATTACCTTTATTCTGGGCATCAGTGACGACATCTGAAGAACCACCCAACCTACTTTTTATAGCATTAATTGTCACTGGATTGGATATCTTGTGCTGTGTTAAAAGGCGATTCCTGTAGTAGTTAACTCTCTTTGATGTGTCAACGAGCTCAACAGCAACAGGGGCATTACATTGTGATAAAATGTAGAATTAGTGACAGTCGCTGTTTAACAATCTAAAATAGAGATTATGTCGTGACATTAATGGAAGAGACTATATGTAACATATAATAAGGTCCATATGCTGCATTCATTTAAAGAGGGTAGGTCATGAAACAGACATACGCACACTAAGAAAAAAGCACATGTGCTGTGTAAGCAAAGTGTGACCTTGGTGTGCGAATGTGTCCAACTTGCGGGCAAACCCCGGTTACTCCTCTTTGGCTTTTTGAGTTTTGACTTCAACTATGGCAGAATATCTACACCTTCCATGATGAATAAAAAGTACAAAATAATGAAGTGATTGCACAGACATGATCTTTGTCTGTCTGAGGTGTTTTCACCCGGGATTGTTCAATAGACAAATCAAGAAATTGAGAAATAATTTCATTTACCACCAACCCGGTAACTCCGTCACAATCGTTTAATTAAAAAAAAGTATTTAAAGTCATTCTTTATGACGACAATTTCAGACGAGATGCTTTATAGTCTCCTTTCTTCTGAGCGCACATTACCATCTCGTGGTCAGGCGTATGTTTGCAGTATAGAAAACACAAAAATGAGATTGGAAGAACAATAGCCAAATCATATTGATGACAAATACTAATGGTTTTGTTGCAGTCAATTATGTACTTATGTTTGTTTACATGTCGCGACGTGTGGATTGGAACCAAATCGGAATTTGCAGTATAGAAAACACAAAAATGAGATTGGAAGAACAATAGCCACATCATATTAATGACAACGACTAATGTTTCTGTTGCAGTCAATTACTGATGTTTGTTTACATGTTGCGACGTGTGTATTGGAACCAAATCGGAACGGACGTTTGTGGTTTGTTTCTGAACCGGAAGCGGAAACAGTGCCGAACGAACAAACCAAAATGGCGAGCCAAGAGGATTCTGTACGGGAGTTCGTGGCTGTTACTGATGTCGACGAAGAGAGGGCCCGCTTCTTCTTAGAGTCTGCTGGTTGGAATTTG
Organism: Hippocampus bargibanti; assembly: GCF_051943395.1. Taxonomy (NCBI): domain Eukaryota; kingdom Metazoa; phylum Chordata; class Actinopteri; order Syngnathiformes; family Syngnathidae; genus Hippocampus; species Hippocampus bargibanti. Next base: position 36,130,617 of record NC_142734.1, read on the forward strand.
CAGGTACTGGTTTTACGTTCATGGGCCCTTGGTTGCGATGTTCTGTAGGATGTTAAGTCAGAAAACATAACTGCGAGAGTGTTAGCTCCCCGGCTAACATTAGCGTGTTTTTGCCGGTAATTTCTGCAAGTCACTGACTGACAATAGCCGCAAGTCTTTTTGTCAAAAGCGCTGCGGCTCTTAAAAAAGAAAGTACTGAGTATTGTATCGCTATGGATTGTAAATGTGTGACCCATTTGTTTTTTTGGAACTCGACAATAAAATGTGGCACCAGTTTCTTGCGATGCTGTTTAGCTAGTTAGCCTGTAATACTAGGGACAAAATCGTTACTTTGAACGTTTAGTGGTCGCGTTTTAAAGTACAGATGACGTCAAAAAGCGGAGGCTGTCGTGCACTCATCACAACACAGACGGTGAACGTGAATTTAAATGTAATGCTTTCCCGTCTCAGATAAGCCCTTAATGGTTTTTGAATCCAAATTTGAAAACAATTGCTTGACAAGTAGCCAACTGTTCCCTTTCCTCGTCTTATGCCATATTTGGCGACAGGCAGCAACGTTATCCTCACAAAAGTGCTTTTCCTGTAAACTGCATTAAATGAATGCCCCTTTCATGTAACAAATAATAGAATATGCACACTCACGTGAATTGAGTAAATTAAACGACAAATTGTCTTCCACTTCCACAAACTGTTTTCCACGATGACTATAAAATGTTAAAATTAAAGTAACTAGATTAAGATGCATAAACTTCAATTATTCAAGTATGGCTACTAATTACAATTTACACATTTAAGAGTCCATTGGGTTGACACCATTCACTTGCCAAGTAAGAATCTGCAAAAGGTCTTCTGCCCATCAATTGCAAAATAAGTGTAATCTTCACAGGGTCACTCAAGATGCCCAAAACCTTTCTGAGCGACATGAATTGCATCTTTTTATCAAATTAACCCTCAAGACAATTACAACTTAATTTGTTACTGAATGCTGTCCTCTCTTGCCTTGTCGCAGCTTGCGCTTGGTAGTTTCTTTGAAGATGGAGCTGATGATGACATCGTGGCTCTGCCTCACCCCGAAGGAGGTTCCTCAATGTCCAGATCCATTGCCCCAAGGTTGTCATTCATTGTAGTATATAGTGTTGACACTATTGATTGATGTATGATATACCTGGATTAACCGTGAGATGTGTCAAATATCATTGACATTTTTTATTCAACTTTTTTCCCCCTATCGCTAGTTCTCAGCACCGAGTGACGTCATTCAGGGACTTGATGCATGAAGCAGACGATGACAGTGATGAGGAGGAAGGTCAAAGGTCAGTCAGTAATGTGACATTATACCGGTTGGCATATTCTTCTGCTCGAGCACATTTGTCAAGGGTGATAAAAACAAAAAAATACAGCAGATATATATACAAATATATATACAGCAGATGGCTGGCGATTAAACGCTGCCAAATGATGTCAAACTTGTTACATGGTTCACTCTTTACTATTGATCATCTTCAAACTTGACTAACGGTATGGTCATCCAGGAAAGATTTTAATTGCTTCATAAGAATTTAGCACAGAACATGAAGAGAAAGGGCAAATATGGTATTTGAAACAAGACTCGTAGCACTGTGAACCTTATCAATGAAAAACTGTGGCGCATATCGGGTGACGAGTCTGAACAAATAGACTGAGGGGGATTGAAGTACAGAATATCAGTAGTTTTATATCGTTCACATGGATTTTGCTGGTTCGCCTGAATTAGGTTTGGCAAATGTTCTCTGTGATCGAGTAATTAGCAGTTCTTCCAAACTGTGTCCTTCCAGGTTCTTTGCAGGCGGATCAGAACGCAGTGGGCAACAAATCGTCGGGCCTCCTAAAAAGAAGAGTCCCAACGATGTGGTGGAAGATCTGTTCAAAGGAGCCAAAGAACACGGTGCTGTGCCTTTGGAGCGCAGTGGGAAAGGGGCGGGAGAATCTAGCAGAGCAAAAGTAAATCAAAGAAACTCTTTTAACTGTTTACCACTTGTATTTATTTTTGGCATATTTTATGTGGCATTGTCTCCTGGTGTCCCAGGCTTTCGATGGAGGTGGTTACAGGTTGGGAGCAGCTCCCGAGGAGGAATCAACATACGTTTCTGCTGGGAGACGCGATCCTAATGCCCAACAGGATGTGAGTAAGCGGCGACGGTCATTTATTTATCTCGATGTAATTTTTGTCATCATAGTTGCTCTTATAAACTCACCACAATATGGTCCCAACCAAGCAGCCACCCACATTTATTTTTATAAAGTGCTCTTCGCACCACAATGATCATGATCTGTCTTAGTGCTGTAAATTGTGGCCAAAATTTCATATTTAGATGTTTTTGCCAACCGTATTTCTATTGGTTCGGTGAAATAGTTTTTGTTTTGTCACAAGCGGTTGACCTTCTGTGTAAGTAATCATTTGTGTGTTAGAAAGCGAAACCATCTCGGTGCAGCAGTTTTTACTCCTCGACAACTGCCACGTTTATGTCACAGCCTTTCTTAATTACCAGTAGACTCTGCCAGACCATGTACAAAAATGTGTCCACTCCAGTGCCCAGGGTTTTCGCTATTTTTACTCAAATTGCAGGACTTACAGAATATTGAGTTTGAGGACAACATAAACATTCAATACAGACTGCTAAAAGACCTGGCGATCCACGGACAGGCTCTGCGGACCACAGTTAGATCAGTACATTTCACAAAGCCATTACAGCACCTGCTTCAGTGTGCTTTCATATATCATTGGTTGTTTGTTTTCATTGTTTTTGTTTTTATCATGTTAGGTACATGTCGTGTTGAAATTGTGGAAGAGCGGTTTCAGTCTGGATGACGGTGAACTCCGGAATTACAATGATCCTGGAAATGCTCACTTCCTTGAGGCCATCCGCAGAGGGTAACTATTCACTTGTTGAATGAATATTGACGAGTTTGTGTTTTTGTTGTTACATGTATTTGCAAATGTGTACAACACGCTGCTCCACCTTGACACACGTTCTTGTCATACTGCAGGGAGATTCCCTTAGAGCTACGGCAGCGTTCACGCGGGGGACAAGTCAATCTGGACATGGAGGACCACAGAGACGAGGACTTCGCCAAACCCAAAATGGCCTTCAGAGCCTTTGGAGGAGAAGGACAAAAACTCGGAAGGTGAGATTTAGGAACGCTTCTTTTATTTTTTTCATTTACGATTATTAATTATTGTTAGTGGACTCGAATCTTATTCAAATGACAAAAATAGCTCAGTTGACACTTCCAATAATGCACATTTAGAAAGGCGACTTCAACACTGTCTCCCGAATAAACAAAATATTTTCACTCATTTCATGTGATCAGAGAAAATCGCACGAAAATGTAAAAAACAAAAGACAAGTGTCACGTCAATTTAAAGGACAACTGACGCCTCCGGGACAAGTTGTCTCCATAATTTGTAAAATGGCTTCAAATGACTTCTACTGAGCGTATTTGACAAAGATTCCACCACATATAGCTATATTTTACCTTTTAAGACTCGCACTGAATATTCAGGAAGTCTTGTTTTTGAGTTGGTGACGATTCCTGACGTCACGTCACGGAAGGAACACCCCTGACCGAGAAAGCAACACACAATGCATTTTGCGGTACATTGTTTGGTCTGAAAACTTGGTGTTGATAGCGAAATTAGAAGGAAAACGCATAAATAACGCGATGGTGAATCGTTGTGTCTTGCATCAAGACAACTATTTGATATTGGCTGACACAAATTCCCAGCTGACAAATCAGCCCATTTCCAATGGAGCTTGGGCGCCATCTTCTGCATGTTCTGGGTGCTACACATCAGTCCTGATGCCTCAAAATGACCCGGAAAGACAGACAGAACTATTTGAATCATATTCATAACTGGATGAGTAACAAGAAAGCATCTTCTCCCAATCTGAAGCCATTGTTTTGATTCTCCAGCAAGGCAAGACGTCTTGGCGTGACGTCACGAACAAGGGGGCGGGACCTTCTGAAACTGGCCATTTCCGGGTTCATTTTGAAGTAGTTTTCGGACACTTTGTCATTTTTATAGGTGTTTTGCATTTGACTAAAAATATCGTTCCTGCGTGTTTTGGGTATTTTAGATGCTATAAAACGTTTTTTCCTGATGTCAGTTAGGAAACAAAAAAAGTGGTGTCGGTTGTCCTTTAAAACGGAAAGAATGATTTATTAGCAAATTTATTGAGAACATGTTGAATGCAGCTCGGTGCTGTTGGTTTGATCCTTGTGCGTTGTTTTCTTCTCCCAGCGCCGCCCCAGAATTGGTTTCAGGGCCCGTCCCCTCTCAGCAGGACCAGGTGGTGAACGAAGCCCACGCTAGTGCCTCTGTAAGCCTGGACACCTCCCAACCCATCACCAACATTCAGATACGACTGGCAGACGGCGGCAGGCTGATTCAAAAATTCAACCATACCCACAGGTACCGAAGGGGTGGGAAAAAATGGCTGCATTCATCCAAAATTGCTACCCAAGATATCAGAAGGTGTCGCTTTTTGTGATGTCACCATGCTTTCTCTGCACCCGCCAGGGTGTCTGACCTGCGACAGTTTGTAGTGGCGGCGAGGCCCACCATGGCCGCCAGAGCGTTTGTTCTGATGACCACCTTCCCCAACAAGGAGCTGTCAGACGAGAGCCAAACACTTCAGCAGGCCAACCTCCTCAATGCCGTCATTGTGCAGCGGCTACAATGAGGCTGGAGGTGAAGATCCCTTTCCCCTTGACACCCGTTGCTCCTCGAGAGGAGCAGACACAGACTGCTGTTTGGACCTCTTCATTTCTCATGTTTGTTTTCTAAAAGGAAGAATTATCCCTTGCATTGATCTCTCGTTCACGCTGACTACAAAAGAAGAGATGTTGCCCGTTTTCTAGCCCTGACGACGACAGTACACGGTGGCCATCAATAAAGTAGCCGAGTTCACACAAAAATTCAAACGCTTACTTATTGTTGATTATGTGGAACAAATGGACAAACAACCCAAACAAGCCATTTTGGTTCAAATTTGCTGATGATGTGATGATTAACCCAACTCAACTGCGGGGTTTTGTTTTCATGTGGCATCACAGATGGTTGGTTTTATTAATATTGATCAATAAGCATTAAAAATACTTATTGATCAATAAGCGTTCATATTGTAAATTGAAAACACTGGCTTGTAGCCGTGGAAGGTTGCCATCTTCGATGCATCCTGGATTACGTTTGGACCTGAGAAAATAAAATCCATTTTATGGTCAATGTGTAGAGGCAAGCTCTTAATTTTTTTCCGTCTTATTGGGGAAATACATGCAGATTTTTGGAAATTGTGAGCGTGATTATAGAAATAAAATGCCATATTATTATACATTTTGGATTCCTCTTGATATGCCAGTCTATAAAAATGGAAATGCAGGATTATATGCAACTTCCTGCTTTGTCCGCAAGATTTAGTTCATACAGTTTGGATATGCAATCAGATATTGTTATCGAATGTGGATTTTCTTTTAAAGGACAACCGACGCCCTCGGACAAGTTGTGTCCATAATTTGTAAAATGGCTTCAAATGACTTTTCAGCGTATTTTACAAAGATTCCACCGCATATAGCTATATTTTACGTTTTAAGACCTACACTGAATATTCAGGATGTGTTGTTTTTGAATTGGTGACGAGTCCGTACGTGACGTCACTGAAGGAACGCCCCTGACTGAAAAAAAAAAACACATTGTTGCAGTCCTTCCATCACGTCAATGTATTTTGCTGTACTTGTTTGGTCTGAAAACCTCGCGTTGCCAGAAGAGGGCGACCAAGCTCCATATAAGGAATTAATCAGCCTGTGGAAACGCAATACACTGTCATGTCTACAAGAGGTCGCCATTTGGTGATCCATTTCCCCCCAATGTTGCCTCAAAATGGCACGGAATAAATTATTTAATCGATTGCAAACATGTATGCTTTCCTCTTCAGAACTATTTGAACCATATTCATAACTGGCGGTGTCACAAGAAAGCATATTCTCCGAATCTGAAGCCATTGTTTTGATTCTCCAGCAATGCAAGACGTATTGGCGTGACGTCACAACCTGGGGGCGGGACTTTCTGAAAATGCCCAATTCGCAGCTCAATTTTTTGCAGATTTTGGACACTTTAAGTCAGTTTTATTGGTGTTTTGCATTTGACTAAAAATATCATACTGCGTGTTTTGGGTATTTTAGATGCTATAAAACGCTTTTCTGATGTCAGTTAGGAAACAAAAAAGTGTCATCGGTTGTCCTTTAATACACGATAATATAAAAATAAACAAATACTAATTATTATTATTGATATTATTATTTATTTCTTTAATAGTACTATTGTAGAGTGACGAAATATAGAAAAGTCATGTGACACACACTGTGTGGGCGGAGTTTTGGAAACACGTCACTTTCCAGAATCCCCCTTCAAGTCATCCAGAGGCGTTGAGAGACCCTGAGGAACTACATACTAAAATTCCAGTGTGGCAGACATCTCTGTCTGAGACTCTCTTTATATTTGTATTCAACAAGCCGATTTTCGACCTCATCGATACAATCCAGGTGAGTCTGTTCGATTTTAGGGAGGTGATGAGGAGCGCTACCTTACATTACATCCAGCCTGGCTTCTCTTGGCTAACGGTAACGCTAGCTATCCTGTTTGTGCGTCATTATTTGGGACAAAGAAAAACATGCGGGTTTTTGAACCAAATGTACACGCCTTTACCCCACCAAACATAATCGCAAAACGTTTTGTCGAACGAATGTACTAAAATCGTCCTAATTATTACGTAATTTGCAGCAAAAATATGTAACTTGTAATCATATGACCAGGACAGTGTTTCTTCCGCATGACGTAACGCACGACCTAACGAACCTTCAGGTACGTATATTGTAATGTCAGTTATTGCCATGCATGCTTAATCAACCTTACTGTATATTGTCATTTGATTGGCGTCACGAGATTGTTGCCATGTATGCTGTATTTCATGTAAACCGAAAGACTTCCTTTTTCGCATCTTGCATCACAGGAATGCTGGTCGCTCTTGTTTACTAAGTCGTTGACATAAAGTGTATGTCTGAAATAACTGTGGCTGACCCCATGAGAGACAGTCTTAACAGGGATTGGGTTGTTTTTGAGAATTACAGTCACAACTTCCGTGCTCATTTTCAACCCCCCCACCCGTTTTTTCCCCCCAGGAAAGCTCTAAGAAGGCCTCAGTTTTGCAACAACCCACATTATGTTTGAATTTACAGACGTTAATCCCCCTTTAGTCTTTTTTTCTGACAGTGGAGAAGTAATGCCAGTTTTAATATCGTTTCAACTCCCCAACCCACTCTCTATCGCTCAAAAAGATGAAGCAGATTGAAATGCCATGTTTGCTTTTATTGCTGTTACTACCAGTACCAGCTTTGGATTTCTCAGAGGGCCATACATATTCAATTTAAGAACAAATATTGTGCAACGATGAATTACAATTTTAGGTCCTGCATCAAAAGGTGCTGTGTACGACCCATGGGCTGCAGGTTCCCCATTCCTGCATTCAACACTTGCACAAACTCTGCCAGCAATGGTTAATGGAACACAAAGCTGAAGAAAAAAAACGTTTTTTTTTTGCAAATTGGCTATCTGCCGTTAAAGTAACAGCAGCAACCTTTGCGTGACATTCTGATCCCTGAGAATAGTGTATGTAGCCACGAGGCAAATTTTCAAGTCCTCTCAGTATGTTTTTATCTGCTATTATTAATAATTACCGGGGGGAAAAAAAACCTTTAAAACGCTCAATATGGTTTTCCCCCAAACTGCTGAAAATGTAGCACTACTTCTAATGTAAAAAAAAACACACTTTTATTCCTCTGTGGTCTTTGTTGAAACACACACACACACAAAATCTTCCCTGACCAAGACACACAAATGTCTCATCTCATACAGGGTAGTTGGAACATTGCCTTTAAATGCAAATTGAAAGTTAATGCGAGGCGGTTACACATTCCATTCCGATTGTTCACAGAAGTTGCAATTCTGTGACGACCAATCACTGGACTGTGTCCTGATATTCTACCATTGGATGTTCTTTCGGAGACTCAAATGTAGATAATACAATATAATGACAAAAAAATATGTTAAAACTGGTAATAACAGTCGCAATCAGGATAATGATGTCTTTGTTTTGTATGTTAAATTCCCATTTTCAAACAGTTGGTAGTTTTTCTTGTTTGGCCGTACACGGAGTGTATATATATATATATATATATATATATATCTATATGCATTATGTCATCATAAAAGACAAGCAGCCAAAAATGCATTTCCTCTATGCTCCTTTCCCATATGGTGCACTCCTCCAATAATGGAGGTGGGTTTAAAGTAGGCAAACGTAAAGTAAACAGTTGAGCTGTCTTCAAATGGGCCCCACTCTCAGCCAAGACAATGATGTAGTGTGTAAGAGGACAAAAGTCAGCCGTTGCTATGAGTGCCCGACCTCACAGACACTGTTTTGATTGCGGTCGAAATGATGCACTTTGTGTAGGGACTTCATGCTTTGGTGATTTCTTAGGTTTTCCACTTTCAAATTATTTTGTCGCATCTTGTGATTGTGAGGAATTAGTAATGCTTCCTTTTTTTTTTGTTTTTTTTTGCTGCCTATTGTGAGAAAAAGACGGGAGGGGGGGGGGGGGAGAAATCAAAAGTCCAAGCAAAGATCTTATCCAAACAATTTATTCGCAGAAGCTGGTCGAGCTTTTGTATTTATTGTTGATAACAAATGAATTTTGGAAATAGTGATGATCCTGTTCAGGTGTCAAGACTGTAAAATAGTCCAAACTCACGCATTAATGTCATTGTTGTGTTGAGCTGATTTACTCTTGCCTGAAATAGTTGCTGTAATGACTCAGGATGCATGTATGGCTGAACTTGTGTCATTGTTGTTTTTAAGTCCATAAATGAGGTGAGATCGAATCACTAACACCCCGAATGGCCTTCACGGGTCTTAACAGTTCTTGAATGGACTTGAAAGAGATAGTTTCACATTACCTTTTGGAGAAAAATGATGATCAGGCTTTTAATGCATGATTTGTTTTCCTGATTGTAGGTTGTAAACATTGCTGCTTTGTTCTATAAATTAACATGTGTGTTTAACTTGCAAATATTCCTCCTCGTTTTTGTGGCAGTGATTGTGAAACTCTTTGAGGAGAAAGATCAAGACATTTTCGAACATCTGGACAGAATGGCATCCATTCCACCATTCTTTCCCTGACACATAACACATGTTTTTTTTTTCTTGCTTGTGATTGCAGTACGTGCCTCTGCCTGCCCGCTTGTACTGCGTGTAATGTCAGTCAGTAGACTGTTTACTTTCATATCCTCTTTACATGTCAGCGGTATTTTGTTGGTGATGTGTGGGTGTCCTCCCAGTATTTATTTTCTATTTTATTCTCCATCTGCTGACATTTTGACAGATTTAGCCTGCTATTTTGTCATTTTCTAGACAACACATAACCAAAGCAGTGGCACAACATTCATTCTAACGTGTACGTGCAGCACACAGGCGGTGTTCGTATACCGACACTTTGCTAATGCTAAATTGTGTTGTCTGGAATTATTTACTCAATATACACAAGCTCCTGTATCTTGCACTCACGTATTGACGTATTCACGTAGTCACATATTTATAGCAACAGATCACCAACGTATTAGTTTATGTAATGCTGTACTTTGGCTGGGGTAATATAACCATAATGCAATATAGTTGAATCAATTTTTTCCCCAATGCAGGTGATTATACAAGGATCATGTTGTTGGTTTACAGCAGAGTGTCAAACCCAGTTTCGTTGCGGGCCATATTTTAGTTACGACATCTGATGGGGGTGGCATTATGACTGAAATCATATAAAGAAGTTACTGTAATGCGGTGTTTGGCAATAATATATATTTTTGCAATATCTCACATATGAGAATTTTAAATTTTGGTATGTACTTTAGCCAGTCGCATGGAAGTTGGCATGTTTGGTTTGCTTTCGCGGGCCCCATGAAATGGTGTGGCGGGCCAGATCTGGCCCAAGGGCCTTAGCTTTGACATCTTGTGTTTTACAGTATAAGAAAATGTGAAGAATAATTAAGACAGTAAACCTTTCAAATGAGAAGAAAAAAAGATCACAGGATGGCCTTTCACAGCCAATCATTAAAAAGATGTTTGACATGATTGGTGGTATAAATACGTTTTGTATTTCAAAAAGAAAACGTTGGCATGGAGGAGCATCCTGATATTTACGAATCATTTCGTTTGCAACTATGCATATTTGGACGTTACACGGTCACTGTGAACATCTGTCTGATATTTGTGTTTGTTACTGTACTATGAGAAATGACATTGCAGTGGCACAATATCATGACTATATTTCTACCCTTATCTTTTCACCATCAAAGAACTCCTTTGTTCTGCCATAACATGTTTGTGTTGCATATCTTGTTGTCTCTGTAGGATGTCTCTGTATCCATCCCTCGAGGACCTAAAGGTCGACAAGGTGATGAAGGTAAGCTGTGCTTCTTACAATCTTCCATATCTTTCCTTATCGTGGGTGTCTGGGACGTGAGTAGAAATTGGCCCAAATGGTTACGCAGCATTTTTTGACGGGTTCTGAAATGTAATTGAGGGTGTGATTCCCGCAAATGCATCGATGGCATTCTCGGTGCTCGCACTGCAACGCTAATGCAAATCTTCTGGCGCAGACGTGAGGTCAAAGCCAATAAAAGGCACTCAAGCCTTTTGAATAATGTATCATTTGTTTAGGTTTTTTTTAGACATCTTCTGAGTGTTCCTCCTGTCTGACACATCTGTGCTCTCGCACTCCATCTCTCTGCACATGTGTTAATTGACCCATCACTTTGCCGCTGTCAAATGTAAATTTCTCCAGTGCGAGACTAATAAAGGCTCATCTAATCATTTCTAATCTAATCTTATAATTGCAGAGTGTGTCGCCTAACTGTCCGATGACAATCACGTGAACTATTTTTATTTGGGTTACGTTTCTGTGTCTGATGCGTGTGAATTATGTGTCAATCAAAGACTCTTCAACAAATTGCCTTTGTTTTCTAAAGCAGAGGTCCCCAACCCCCGGGCCGCGGACCGGTATCGGTCCGTGGGTCATTTGGTACCGGCCGCGCAGAAAGAATAAATAATTTACATAAACAAACAGTTGTCATTGAACAGCAACAATATCAAATTCAAATTGAGCAGTACTGTATTTCATAACCTGACGTGTCTCTATGATACCCGTTCAGGCCCAGGCCCAATTCGCCCAGTCAACCACCAACGCTGCTGCCATGCCAGCCATCACCGAGGGAGTTGACCAGCAACATCCTGCCACTGCTGGGATGCTTTCATCCTGTGAGTTTGATCTTTTCTTTCAAATTGGTGTGCAGTGCAATCTCTGGATTGAAATTGTTGAGGAATGTAGACTTATTATAAGTACTGTGTTAGGGCAATTCACCATACGAACACATTTCTAACATATTTTCTAGTTCCTTTCAATGACCCTAACAACCGTTCAGACAATTCTTCCCCGAAAATCTGTTCAATCACTTAAAGGACAACCAATGTCATTTTTTTGTTTCCTAACTGACATCACAACAAGGGGGCGGGACCTTCTGAAACTGGCCACTTCCGGGTTCAATTTGAAGTAGTTTTTAGACACTTTAAGTCATTTTTATTGGTGTTTTGCATTTGACTAAAAATATCATACTGCGTGTTTTGGATATTTTAGATGCTATAAAATGTTTTACTGATGTCAGTTAGGAAACAAAAACGTGGTGTCGGTTGTCCTTTAATCATGAAAATAAAAAGTGTTCTTTTTCACAGTCATGTCTAACAAAATGAACTTTGTGATTTTTGTTTGTATTTTTTTGGGTGGAGACACAGTTGTGTTCTTTTCAATCATTTGACCATACTGCAAATATTCTGACCCGTACAGGCTTGTACCCAAATTTGGAGGAGCTGGGAGAGTACATGGGCCTGAGTCTCAACAGCGATGAGGTGCAGAGGAATTTAGCCTTGTTGCCCGCAGCTAATAATGTAAGTGTGATATTTATATAGGGCCGATACTACCAGTAAGACTTTAGTTTGCTGAAGAAGCATCTTGTATAAGAAGCAAAATGTCCGACACCTTCAAAGAAGTACAGATGACTGCTGAAGAAACCTTTTCATCGATGTTTGTTAAGTGTGTTTGAATGTTGAAATCCTTCTTCTCCCACCACCTGCTTGATTTGGATTCTTTACAGCAAGTGGCAGTGCCCTCCTACTCAGGTGTGGCGGGCATGGTGTGTCCAGTGACTGGGGCAGATGTCGGCATCAGGAGAGCTGAGGTTCGCCAGGGCCTGCGGGAAATTATTCTCTGCAAGGACCAGGACAGTAAGGTCGGACTCCGCCTCAGGGCAATTGACAACGTGAGTCAGCATTGATCAACTTTCTGAATTAATCAGCCCGTTTCCACAGGCTGATTAATTCTTTACACGGAGCTTTGTCGCCGTCTTCTGCCTCTTTTTGGTGCAACATGAAGTTTTCAGACCAAACAAATACAGGAAAATTCATTGACGTGATGGAAAGACTGCTAGAATGTGTCCTTTTTTCGGTTAGGGGCGTTCCTTCAGTGACGTCACGTACGGACTCGTCACCAACTCAAAAACAAGACTTCCAGAACATTCAGCGCGAGTCTTAAAACGTAAAATATAGCTATATGCGGTGGAATCTTTGTAAAATACGCTCAGTCGAAGTCATTTGAAGCCGTTTTACAAATTATGGACGCAACTTGTCCGGAGACGTCGGTTGTCCTTGAAGTGACATGTACTTCCATCTTTTTCAAGACCTTCTCACAACAAAAACCTCGCGGGTTTTCAAACATATTCGCAGGAGATGTCTTTTAGAGGTTTGATATGTACATATTTGGGTTAAATGAATGATTTACCTGAATTATAATGTCATGGTGTTTATTGCAGATTGCAGGCTACAATTTCACAAACATTTATTTGCATTCCAAATAGTAGTTCACACAAGATGGCTGTTTTTTTCTCCCATGTGGTCTCAGCCATTTCAACATCCATTCTCTCTAGTTTCCTTGGACTTATTTGTATTTGCACCGACTGTCTCTGCATTTTAGGGAGTGTTTATCCAGCTGGTGCAGGCCAACTCCCCGGCCGCCTTGGCCGGGCTGCGCTTTGGGGACCAGGTTCTTCAGATTAATGGCCAAAACTGTGCCGGGTGGAGTGTTGATAAGGCCCACAAGGTCCTGAAAGCTGCAGCAGAGACCCGCATTGAGCTTATTGTCCGTGACAGGTGATAGAATCTCTTTGGCTCCATTCGCGCTGGAGAAATTTGGGAACCATTTGTCAGTCTTATTTTTATACGTGCGTTAGCTCTCTCCGCTGGCCGGTTAAAAACGTACCTGTCTATCTCGCTACTAGGCCATTTCAACGCACTGTCACCATGCACAAAGACAGCTTGGGCCACGTGGGCTTCATCTACAAGTCTGGTAAAATCACATCGTTGGTTAAGGACGGCTCCGCAGCCCGCAATGGCTTACTGACCGACCATTACATCTGTGAGATCAACGGACAGAACGTGATTGGACTCAAGGTGGGTCGCACAGTTGCATTCACCGGGCCCTTTATTTTATTTGTCTGATAGCATTCACCACTATTGACATGGAACGCATTCTGTAATGCTATACATTCAGCTGCTTTACCACATGTTGTTGATGATGGTATACGTGCCTGTGTGCTAATGTTCAAAGGACAACCGACACAATTTTTTGATAGAAAAACAAGATATTCTAAGCCTAGTAAAAATAAAAATGTCAGCAGACTGAGATCTATACTGTAAATGTGCAAAACTGTTTCATAAAAAAACTGTACATAGTGCAAGTATCAAGAAAGGTATATTGACCCCGTAATTAAATTCTAAATAACTGGATGAGTAACAAGAAAAGATCTTTTTCCGAATCTGAACTCTCTGAAGCCATTGTTTTGATTCTGGAGCAAAGTATCCTGACGAGATGTCACGAACTTTCTGAATCTCTCCAGTTTTTAGCTCATTAGTGGCAGTTTTGGACAACTTTATGTGTCCACCAAGCGGTACGGAGGTTGCTCCCATATCAAGCCACAGCTCCGCTTGTTCACGATGACTCAATGTTTGCTTAGCCATGTCTCATTTGATTGTTTGTCAATTTGTCACGCGCCTCCAGTTCAGAACCCAGAACGGGACAAGGACCAATGGCGGATGCATATTTTTAATAACGGAACCTACCATATTTACGTTACTTCCAGGATTCCCAGATTAAGGATATTCTGAACACCTCCCCAACCGCCATGACCATCACCATCATGCCCAAGTTCATCTATGAACACATGATTAAGAGGTAAAAAGGCAATTCAAGTGTTTTTTTAAAGTCATGCTTATTTTATGCTGCTCACATAAAATTTTAACTTTGATTGTTCTCACCATTTTTAAATGAGAAAGCCCCTGTGTCATCAAAACATTCAAATGTTCACCACATTGGAGGCAACTTTGTCCCAAAGTTCCATTTCCAGGTTTTCGCAGTTTCCCCATACTTTCCAACAAATGTTGTTTTTGGTCACCAGGATGTCCACCAGCCTGCTGAAGTCGGCCATGGATCACTCCATCCCAGAGGTGTGACGCTCAACAACGGGACACCGAGGTCTCCGTCTCGTCTTTTTTGATCCTCTCCTTCGTCTGTCACTTTCTGCCTCTTGTATCATCAACGCCTTCATTAATCAACAGAAACTAGCAACAATGCCTTGGTTATATCATTCTATGTTTACAACTTTCTTCCTCTGCTGAAAAACACATACATAGTTTTTTACCTTTTCCTTGTAGTCCAAAAGGCGCCGCGTGTTATTTTTGTACGTCCGAGATGTTTTTTTTCTTCTTCCAAACCATTCAAAATGTGCAAGTCCAGAGCTTCCTCCTCGCGATGGAGACGATCGTTCATTTCTTTCACCGTGTCGTCCAAGATGCTGTAACAGTCAGCCACCTGAGCCCCAGCGACTGTGCACACTCGGGGATCTGTGCTCATTTAGCATTGTCCAAAGTGTCTGCGTTCTTTGGTCAGTCGCGCTTGCGGATTTTAGTGTGATTTTATTTTTAAGGGTATGTCATTTTATCTGCGGGGTAGTATTGATGGTGACTGTGCTTGCGTGGACAACAAATGAATACAAACAGGATTTGGGGAACATTGGTAATGAGATGCTATCTCCTCACCCAAAAATAAAAGATCAAATTTGTAGCAATTATTAATCAGATGTATGCATCATTCTACAACTTCTTGGAAATTTGATTGATACCACTTTAAACCCCAGTTTTAAAGGACAACCGACACCATTTTTTTGTTTCCTAACTGACATCAGAAAAACGTTTTATAGCATCTAAAATACCCAAAACACGCAGGCTGATATTTTTAGTCAAATACAAAACACCAATAAAAATGACTTCAAGTGTCCAAAAACGACTTCAAATTGAAGCCGGAAGTGGCCAGTTTCAGAAGGTCCCGCCGTCTTGTTTGTGACGTCGCACCAAGATGTCTTGCCTTGCTCGAGAATCAAATTCATATTCGGAGAAGATGCTTTCTTGTTACTCATCCAGTTATGAATATGATTCAAATAGTTCTGAAGAGGAAAGCATAAACGTTAGCAATCGATTAAAGAAGTTATTCCGTGTCATTTTGAAGCACCTGGACAGAAATGTAGCACCCAGAAAATGCAGAGGATGGCGCCAAAGCTCCGTTGGAAATGGGCTGATTTGTCTGCTGGGAATTTGTGTCAGCGAATTTCAAATAGTTTTCTTGGTGCAACACACAACAATTCACCATCACCATCCTTCTAATTTTTGCCATCAACACCAAGTTTTCAGACCAAACAAAGTACCGCAAAATGCATTGTGTGTCGCTTTCTCGGTCAGGGGCGTTCCCTCCGTGACGTCACGTCAGGAATCGTCACCAACTCAAAGACAAGACTTCCGGAATATTCAGCGTGAGTCTTAAAATGTAAAATATAGCTATATGCGGTGGAATCTCTGTAAAATACACTCAGTAGAAGTCATTTTAAGCGATTTTACAATTATGGACACAACTTGTCCGGAGGCGTCGGTTGTCCTTTAAGTGGGAAAAAAAGACTTCTTTATAAAACCCATTGGAGCTCTGCTGGAAATATGTGTTGTGTAGATTGGCCAAGAACATTTTTTTCCCTTTTAAAATTACATTTTGCAATTTACTTCAGAGAGAACAGTAGCAATATTCATTTTTACGAGTTCACATCGACGTCTACTATAATTAATAAGGCAGATTAATTTCCAAATTAATCTCAGAATTTTAAACATTCCCAATTTTAGTAAAAACCTCATCTTTGACACAGTTCGTTTTGATTCCGGTGGCATATTCAAATGAGACAATAGGCTCCAGCTCCAATTAGACTCCGCCCAGTTGTCCGTGGAATCACAGCCAATGGGATGTGAGCTTCTTTTTTTTGCTAGGCATTGGGGAAACAAGTCAGATGATACTGACCACTGTTTCCAACCAAATAGCATTAGCTGTGCCAGCCAAATTCTGCCGAATTGACGTTCCATGTTCAAATCCGCAAGTTGTAGACTGGATCATCGCACATCAAGGGGTTGGTCATCAGACAAGTTTCATTTGTTCCTTAGGATCATTTCAAGGGGAAATAATTGTCATCGTATTTGTCAGGGACCGGGTATGTGCTGGGTGGACCCACTAAGTGCACTTTCCACCAATTGTTTTTTTTTTTAATTGAGATTATTTTACCTGTTTCCATTTCAAAAGCTGTTTTGTTGTTGTCATTGAAATTATTGTGCGTGTGGTGCCTCTTGTCAACAAAACTACCCTGTAAAATGTTCCCCTACAAGAAGCTACTCGAATTTTGAATTGATCGAAGGGTCCAGCTACTTTCTTGCCTCCCTTTTCTTCTCCTGCTGTCCTTTTTTTCCCAAAAGAAGAGGGCAGCGTTCTACTTTTTGCCATTTTTTTTTTACTTTGGTCAAGTTGCTCCTTTTCGGGCGCATGTATTCTTTCTCATTTTCTGAGTATGCAATATGATCGAAATCCTTCACAATCTGTAAAAAAAAAATGTTTATATGAATGTAACCAAGATAATGCTATTGTGAAACAAATAAACAGTCTTTCTGTTCACATTCTCTCAATAGCTGTTGTTATCTTTAAAGGACAACCGACGCCTGCGGACAAGTTGTGTCCATAATTTGTAAAATTGCTTCAAATGACTTCTACTGAGCGTATTTTACAAAGATTCTACCGCGTATAGCTATATTTTACCTCAGTCTTGTTTTTGAATTGGTGACGAGTCCTCACCCTAAGCCCCTGAGCAAGAAAGGACATACCTTGCATCACTTCAATGCATTTTACGGTACTTTGTTTGGTCTGAAAACTTTGTGTTGATCCGTGTTGATGGCAAAATTTGAAGGAAAACACATAAATAACGCAATGGTGAATCGTTGTATGTTACACCGAGACAAGTATTAGATATTCGCTGACAAAAATTCCAAGGTGAAGAATCAACCAATTTCCAACGGAGCTCTGGCGCCATCTTCTGCATTTTCTGTAACACTACACATCAGTCCTGATCACTCAAAATGAACAGAACACATTCTTTAATCAATTCCAAACATTTATACTTTCCTCTTTAGAACTATTTGAATCATATTCATAACTGGATGCGTAAGAAGAAAGCATCTTTTCCGAATCTGAAGCCATTATTTTGATTCATCTTTGCACCCTTTTTTCTTGTTTGAAGGAGAAATATATCATACGGAAGTTTAATATTTGTAACATTTTTGTCAGCATTTACTATAATGAACACAAATTTGTCCTTTGCAATTTCTACCCACCATTGAAGGGAACAACACACACAGCAGCAAGGGGACAATTTAGTGAAAGACGGCGATTTAGGGTAACAATATCTTGCTCAAGGACAATGACATTTGCTCATTTCTTATTCTTTTTTATTCTACTGCTGGTTGTGTGAGTTTTTTTGGGGGGGTTGGTGGCATCAGTGCTAAAACAATACCTGCACCCGTAAAATAGGTGAGTGTTAAGCAGTTAACAGTGGATATCCCCACCTACACAGAATCAAAAGTACACGTGACACAACAATTTCCTCCATGCTGTTTTAATAATGGAGCTTTTGGTCTTGACCGTGAGTGTTATCAACCCATTTGTTTCTATTACTGTACATACTATAGCAAATAAAATATTCTAACATTGTATGTTTTCAATATATACAGCATTGATGTCCTGATGCAAGGCCATTGGATGTCCTCGATGTTACCATGTGAAAAGTATGACAGTACATTCATACAAGTGCGTACATACATAAAATTCTGACATAAAATGACAGCAGACATGTACAATCTTGACAAAAACACTATTTAATCTGTCTTCCCAAGAAATTATAATAATTTCATCGGTGATTAAAAAAAAAAAAAACTCGACATTGTTGCTGTTTTAAAAGCAAGTGCGGTGCTATCTCTGAAGTCATACAGTTTGAAAATCAAGAAATATATGGCTCCCAGGTAAAAATTAGCCGTATGAATATTAATTGTGACTTTATTTCTCAGGAGGTGCCCTGTACGTCACTCGGAAATCGCGATCGACCGGAAGCTCGTCAACTGGTCCCAAGTGATCTCGAGGGGTGGGGAAAAAGAAAACCCAAAATATTTGCCTGTGTTTTACGTGTTATATATTTGACATATTTAAATCTTCGTGCACCCTTAGAACCCTAGAATGTCACTCACTAAAACTATTATTAAAATTGAACAAAAAGTCACATGTCAGCTATGGTAGCACTTGATTGCGTCACCGGAAGTTCATTGCAGTGTGCACTGTGCGGTCTGCAATTGCACCTTGCAATTAGAACTCAAGTATTGCATTGGAGCTGTTATTGTGATTACTAGTCTCATTCAGAGTTAATTTCATGCACAATTCATCGAGGTAACTGACAAATATGAATCGAGTGTACCGGGAGAAGCTTTTTTAAAAAACGTGGGCTACGATCGTTAACACGCTGCCAAAGTGAGAGCCAAGTCTCGACGCCAGGGTTCCGTCAAGGTAAGCCGTGATCTTGTTTCGTTTATTTTAGCGGCCGTCGTGGCTTTTGTATGCGTGAGGAAGTGCGAATGTCGGTCGATCGCGGAAGGTTAAGTGATCGAAAAGGTTGGGCACCCCATCAAGTATTTATAAAAACAATAATGATCATAATATAATAAAAATATAACATATCATTAAACTAAGCTTTTAAGCAATGTTTATGAATAACGTGTACAAGATGAGGAATTTTTGGAAAAGTCATAACTATGAATGAAAATGCACTGGATTTTGTATAATCCGTATTGTGCAAGGTTTTCTAGCGCAAATTTAAAATACATCAACTAAACAATGACAGTATTTCCAAAACTTGATGCCAGGAAACAGCCAGACATTTTAAAATCAGCAACAAAAACGTATTTAAGGGGCACATCAATATTCGTAATTGATCAATTTTATTGAATCTTTAATCTCAGCAGTGCACACGTTATAATGGGAAAATGTTGCATTGTCAGAACATTGGAGAATTGTAGCTGCAGTTAAACTCTATAAAGTTAATAATAATAATACATGTCATTTCTAAGTGCCTTTCAAAACTCTCAAGGTCACTTTACAGTCACAGGATGCGCTTCTCTGTGGGTGAGCAGCGGCAGCAACACGCGCCAGCGTTCACTCAACCCCGAAGTAACTCAAATAGATAGAAATCTAGCTAGCTAATAGCTAGAATATCCAATGATTTTTAATTATTGGTTTATTTTGTTGACAGGATGTGACATTCACTCATAAATGCATTTGAGAATTGTTTTTAATTGTTGTGAAACCGATGACGGGACTTTAACTTCAATTCAAGAATGGATATATTTAATATGAAATTACAGATGGATAGCCACTTCTACCCCTCAAGTGAAATGGAGACGACACGAAGCTGTCTCCAGTGCATTTAAGTGTTCATTCGTTCATTCATTCATTGATTTCTTGCACAAAGCCCATGGCATTGATATGCCAAATGATCATGATTGTCCCCGATGCCTTACACAATGTTTCATAGTCACCGCACCTTTTCAACGTTGCTTTACACATTTCCAAAACGAGGACACATTCCATTTAGCGTATTTTCCGCATTATAAGGTGCACCTAAGAGCATTCAATTTTCTCAAGAGCCGACAGCACCTTATCGTCCATTGCACTTTTTATGTGTATATTCTGATTTCTTAGACGTGGTTTGTTAAATGTTCTATAATGCATTTTGTTAAACCTGCAGCACTTTTGAAAGTTCTGTAGAAATTGTATTGTATTGACTTTCCTTTAGCGTAGCTCCATCCACTGGATGGATAACATAACCGGCGCCATTATTGTATTTTTCATTCTAAGTGCCTAATAATGTGATGTGCCCTACATACTATACAGTTTTATAATCAGCCATGCATTATACTCTGAAGCACCTTATATTGCAGAAAATACGTTTCAAGACGGGATAAGCAATGACAAATGTGAAATTGTTTCCCCTACTACAGCTGGAACCCCTTTGACTCGGAAGACTTTTGTCAATATGTATCTGTGGGATTTTTGTTCATCCATTCATTGCATGGCTCCTAAATCACGCTCCTCTTTTTTGCACAAAGGAGAAATGGCCGTTCCCACAAAGTTGAACACATATGGTCCAAACTGATGATGATTTGGCAGATGATTAAAGAGATGTGTCTTAATACATTTATGCATGCAGTCCACGTTTCACTCACTTGCACGTTGATTTGTCAAAGGCGAAAATGATCAGACAATCGATGTATGAGATAAAGTTCTACATTTAAATACACAGAACAATCAGTTTCACTGCATATAGACATCGGAAAGCCGCAGTAATTCAAGTAATTGCTTGCAATTCATAAAGTGAACAATAGTGCAAATCAAAACGGAAAGTGACTCATTTAGCTTATTCTGTCTCCAAATTACGAGGTCCAAGACTGTTCTGTTTGTATTGAGGTGATTTTTAGTTTATCTCGCTTTCCCTTTTTACGCATTTACCTGGTCACAAATGAAAACATTCACAAGAGTAAATCAAATCACACCTAAAGCCTTCCAACCTCCTTTTAGATGTTTTGCGTCAGCAACCTTTGAAATGCAAATGGTTTGGTGGGGTGCCATTCCTAATGACCTGTAAGAAAGAAGCTTTAAAACAATAAACATAAGTACCTGAATGAAAAACAGCCTGTACGGCCGCATGACGAGGTGTGTTCTCTTCCCACATGACAACGGATGCTTACATCGCTGCACAAACTACTTCAATGTGCCACTGTTGGTAAACCGAGGCCCGACTGTGTACTACGGACGAAGACACTGGACCTGACCATAATAAATCTTAACCATATAACCGCAAGTAATGGCCTCCGCTCTCATTGACGCTGTCAATTTACTGCCAGGCGCAACTCTTGTTTTTGCTAACTAGTCAGCTGTGCAGCGATGTGCAGAAATGTGAGCAATTGAGCCAGTTTACATTCCTTTCCCACATAAAACTGAGGTAAAAATACTCCGCTGAACAATCAGCTGCAAAAATGAAGGCCTTCGTCCAAATGAATGCCTCGCTTGAAATAAATTGCAGTGCTTCACGAAAATCAAAACCGCCACTATCGGAGGAAGATGCCATGTTTAGAATTCTAATTTAGAGGTGTGCGACATATCCTCGTGCATATTGCATTTGTCTTTCTTAGAGAAGGGAATTTCTAGAACAGTCGAGATGTTGTTAGAAGGTCGTTGGTTTAGATTTAACAGCATGAGGACAAACAGAAGTGAAGAAAATGTTTACAGGTGTCCAAAAGCCACAAAACATGGCACACTGAAGGCATATTTCTACCAAGAAGTAAAGCTAAAGTTAGTTGAAGGAATATTTTATTTTTGTAAATGATACCTACAACTATGATATGGTATCAGAATCCACGGTCAACCTGACTCTTGCTGACCCACTCTAACCATTGAAAATGGGTGACGTGGAAAAATTCCTTCCTGGGTGTCCTTTAGCAAGACAACAAGAATGTTGTGAAGAAGACTGAAAAGCATTTTCATCAAAACATCCCCCATCGCTGGAAACACAAGACACTTCTGGATTTAGTATTTCTAATGGTGCCTCTGTAAGGTGAAATGGACAGAACTATTGATGGCTTGGTGCAATATATCATTTGCAATGGCTTCATAGTGGTTTGGTTTTGCGATCTTGTTTAAGAATACACATGTCAGTTATTTCATGTGGAAAAAGCAGAGCGCATGATACCTGATAATGAACACAGAATATTTCAGGACTTTAAGGACAAGGTAGACATGCGTTTTGAATTGACCCAATGAATGTATGGTAGTTTGTCGACGAGAGACAATTTGGTTCACAACATACACTAATGAGGATTTTGTGTACATATCCAACAAAGTGCTATAGTTCCAGCCAACAGTGACTCAGCAATTTTGACCAACGAACATATCTTGAAAGTTTTCCCTGCATTTGAAAATGAAACAATCAGCATTGCACACCCAAGTCTTGATTATTCGGTTCAATCAGCACATTCAGCCCTCAGCCTTGGACCAGCGGTTGGCTCAATCAAGTCGCTTCACTTCATCTTTAATGCACACGAAACGGGATCTTTGTTTTTGGATGAAGTTATCCTTCACGACAACATTCCTACGATATATCACCAGACTTTCTCCAACTAAAAGCCTTCTAGTGTTGGCCAAACATCCCGAGAGATTTTAGGAGAACCTTCGTTCACATCTGAGATCCACCAAGGTCTCCCCCGCCCGCGGGGTAGTGCCTCAACCCCCCACCCCTGCGCAGTGAGTGCAGAGCCACGGTGCAGCAGCCCCTCAACAGTGATCCAAAATGGTACATGGGCTGCCTGTCTCGAACCGGACCCCGGCACAGCCACGCCACTGTCGGCACCACGGGGATCGCCACTGCCATCAGATCCACGAGGAAGTGACGACTCCAGTAGCTTTTCTGTACCGGCCCAGAACCGGATGTGGAATCTGCTTCCTTTGCTGCTGCGGCACTGCCTTTGTCGCTTTGCTCTTCGGGTTCTGATTTTTTATCATCCTCCGTGTCGTGCACGCCTACAGCGTTCACACCGTCTAGTTCCTCATTGGAAATAAATCGTTTTGGCTGAGAAGTGTGGGGTTGCTCTTGGGGGGATTCAGGACTGCATGGGCTCAGTCCTGGGGTTTCTAGCCGAATTAGGCCATCTGCTTGCTGGATGTTGTTGATGTCTGATTTCAGTGTTTTCCCAAATGGTCTGTCGTCGACGATCCACAAGCCTTTGTTACCTCCTTCTGAAGTGCAAAGTGCTCCCCCCTTTGAGTCTTCCTGACTTCCCACTAGTCTTGCCGATTCCATCTCCAGCTGTCCTTTTATTGGTTGGCCGACTGATAGTTCTCTGCGATTGTCGTTTGCAGCAGGTTCTTCCTCCGTATCTTCCTTCATATCCTCCTTCCTTTCACACAAAGGGCTTTCCATGGAACATGCCACAGTAACAGAACGTGGCATAGAATTCACCCGGGGCAATTTAGAGAACGGAATGGGCTCCGTGGCTGCGCTCATGACAGTTGATCTGGTTGCAGACGTGGTCGTGGTGATGGAGTCGATATCGTCTTCTCCTTCGTCAGACATCCAAGTTGAAGTTGGGCTGCAGGCTTGGGATCTGAAGGTACGTTGTTCAGCGATCGTATCCAAGTCCGATGGGCAACATGATGTTGCCGGGATGGGACAGCTCTCGGTCTGAATGCCTCTCTCACGTAGGGGATGTAGGTAGAGGTGATGATGTGATAAGCAGGGGTGGCTCAAACAGCCGCCTCCTCCAAAGCCACAACGAGCCGTTGTCAGACGTTCACCCGAGCACAGCTTCTCGTAGGTGGCTGAGTGCGGCATCGTGTGGGGCAGCGAGTGTGACGGGTTGTAAGGGAAAGAATGAGGTAAGGTTTGGGAGTAAGCGTGAGGTAAAGAGTTGGAGATGGAGCGTGGAAAGGTTTGCGCGTAGGTGTTAAGCAATGAAGCAGTTTCCTCTGAGAGGAAGGCGGCCTCTAGGAGCAAGTCGGCTCGACTCGGGACACTGCTGCTCTCCCCGCAGCAAACAAAGCCACTGTCCTGAGTGCCATCAGCTGAAAGACAAGGAAAATCCACGCCGTTGCCATTTCGGTTTGCTGCTTGATCACTCAGTTTGGTATAAGTGGAGCTTCGGGTCAGAGAACGGGCTGGGGAACCATCACAAGAACAAGAACCCTTTCCTCCTATTGCTGGTTTTGGTATTCCTCCTGGACTTTCCCCAGACACGGACGCCGGCGCCGAACCCCCAACACGGGTCCGACGGCCTGCTATGGCTTCCCCCTCCTTGGCTAATCCCACCTGAGCTAATTCCATGTTGAGCAACAGACTCTCAAGCTTGTGGTTTTGAGTGTTGATGTCCTGAAAGTACTTTTGGACCCCGATGTCCCCGCCGAATCCCCCAGCGTCACTCAACCTGTCGCGAACCGTGTCTACGGCTTGTTTAAGTTGCTGGATTTCCAGTCGCGCTTCCTTAAGGGCCAGCTGAGCCTCCACGCGGTGGCACTCCTCCTCCACCCAGTCCTCCTGCATTTTGTAAAGCTTTTCTCTCAATTCATCTATCTCTGTGTCCCTATGGGAGTGAAATGGAAAAACGTCACCACAGAAAAAAAGAAATAGCATAGATACATGTTGAAAGGAAGAACCTGGGGAATATTTGAACTGCTAACCTGTCTTGCAGCGTATCGATGGTTTCTTTTAGCCTGGCCCGCAGGTGCCGGATGCACACCTCTTTCTGCTGCAGAGGCGTGAGGTATTGTTCTGGCGGTGGGGGCCGAATACCGTGGTTGTCTGTACATGTTATGTACTTTTGATGACGTCTGTGGGACACAAAATAATCAGAAACAAACTTCTTAACTTACAGACTGATCGGACTCATTTGTGCCAAGTGTAATTATCAGAATTTTTTTTGCAACAAAGAAATAGTTTTTCTATCATGGTAGCATCGATTTAAACAAGGGATGCCCACAATTTTTAGTCTCAGGCAACCCCTTTTCTTGCAATGGGGCCCCAACCCTAACTTAAACCCTTATCCTTGCCCTTCTCTGCTGGCCTCAGTTAATTTCTATTCAACAGTCTTTTGTCTTTATTTCATCTATGTGTCATTGTTACGTAGCTTCCAGTCATTTGTGGGTCACATTTCAGCCTGTGTATTGCCATCTAAATGAAATCCATCCAGGGCCTTCAGAATTATCAAGTACTGGAGTCGAACAGTTGCTTTGGATGGTTGATCATAAATGACGAGCATCTATGGTGACGATGTTATAAAAGGTTTTTGTCTTATTAAATAATGATTGTGAACTGCTAAAATGTACAGCTGCATAGAGGTTTGGGCTTATTTGGAGTTCATGTAACTCAATGTCCCATTGAAGGCCCATGTTCGAAAGACAGCACCCAGTTCGGAATAGTGGTATATAATTTTTTTGTCAAGCTGTCAGAAACAGTTCCTTGGTTGGTGGACACTTCAGTGGTATACCTTATAACGTCACAATGTAGTCCGCGTATGACAATATCTTCTTACCCTTTGGTTGGGCTACAGTCGCTGCCTTTGCAAGAGCCGGAGTTGCTGCCGCTACTGAAGGAGGCATTGCCATAAGGATCCCTGTTACTGGGTCCCGCAGGTGACCGCCTGATTAAAAAAAAAACAAGAGGAGAAATGTTGTTAACATCCTGCTAAAAACACCCTACGGACAAAACGGTGAAGGTCAACTGTGAGCTGGTGACAAATGATTGAAAAATGAGATTTAAAAAAAAGCCAAATGACAAATAACATTTGGGAGCCAAGTACATGGAAACTCATTTCTCAGTTGAGTGTGGCAACAAAATAGCACGTGTGCATGGTAGAAATAAGGATGAGTTTGTGTTGTGAAAAAGACAATCAATACATATTGAAATGGGCTCATAACATAAATATCAATCAGTGGAATACACTGGACACTCAAAAACAAAGCTGTAATGCGGGAGTTGAACTAGCAAAACCCTAAAAGTTAGTCCACAGTAGCGAGTTGTTTTGGTAAGGCAAAAAAAAAAAAATTCGAGTGGGCATAGGACTTCTAATCATTTGACAAAAAAACTTTTAAACTATTTTATCCTTTAAATTTCTGAGAGACTAGATCGCTAGACATTCCTGTTTCTGAGAGTCCACTGTAGTTTGAAAACTCAATCGACGGGTGTTGCAAATGAAGATGAAAAACACGTTCGATTGGATAACAGGGGTGTGACAACGGCTTCCACAATCAATCAATCACACAGTAAAATGTGTCAAATCAATCGCATGCTGCAGAGTGTGGACCACAGAGAAAGGGTTCTGGACAGACCGGGAGCGAGGGGTAGAGGGGGAGTTTGATGGACGGCTAAGGCGGTCCGGGGACTTGGTGGAAGCGTGTCCTTTTGCAGTGGATGCATAGCCTTTAGTCGGGCGCATTGACACCATGTAACCTGTCTCCATGGGAACGTAGTCTAGCTCTATGAACCTGCAATAGTCAAACCTGACACATCAGGCAGAGATAACAAGGCGTTAGGTCACACATGAAACTAGACCATGAACACAACGATTCACTTGGATTGTGTCCACAAATACACAAAAATGGGTTGATTTACCTTATGACAGAACTACAGTCTAAATCCCAAGAAAATAAAGCTTGTGAAAATGTGTTAGCAGGCATAACAAAGCAGTGCTGAAGGTGGCGGTAAATGTTTTCACCGTGGTCGACAAGCTATCTGTGGAATTTGGATGCCCCAGTTGTAATCACTTTAAGTAGACTCTTAACAGTTTACACTGACATTAAACACGATATACACCTTTATCCCATTAAAATCCAATGGTACTTTTCCATAAACTGTTTTATCTGGTTAATGTTGTCAAAAACATTTCAGATCCACATACATACTGTTTTGTCTCTTTCTCCACTGCGAGACTAATAAAGGCAAATCCATCCATCCATCCATCCATCCATCCATCCATCCATCCATCCATCCATCCATCCATCCATCCATCCATCCATCCATCCATCCATCCATCCATCCATCCATGTGCCCTGCTACTGACTAGCGACCATTCCAGATTGCAGTCTGCCTTGAGATAGGCTCCAGCAACTACCGCTAGAACGAAAATACGTTTATTATTTGCTGGGTTTGTTCGTTCAATGTTGATTTTTGTCTAACTGCTGACACATTACTATTTTTGTGCGGTGATAACATGTGTATCCATTTTTTTAATGTTTGGATTGGGGGGCTGATCTTTCCAACTGTGAAACGCGTTCAATGAATGAAAATATGAAACAAGGTTATGAACCACTGCTTTCAAGACACTATATCATGGCTGGCAAACTCACAAAATAGTTTACAATGCATTATCTTCTGTCTTCCTATCCTATTACTTTACTGAATGTTTAGATATTAATTTTTCATGACCTGCTCATTGCCTTTACATTTGACTTCACATAATTGATATTTGTGGGAATTCTAATGTGTCCATGTTTAATAATTTACCATCGGTCTGACCAGAACACGTAGACAATTATTACAGAGAACCCCGATATAATGTCTATCACTTATTTTAATGCTTTAAAGCTATCGGCCATTCTAGTATTGAGAAATACTATGATGCATTGTTGTCTTAAAATTTCAGTAAACATTGATGAAAAGGTTTCTTCAGCCGTCATCCGTCCAATCCTAATGCTATCATGCAAAGAGACATTACAGGTCATTTGGTGTGTCACCGACTGTGACCAGAGTTAACTGGGCAACTTTGTGGACCGGTGATCACTAGCGGTGGCGTTTTTAAATGAAAAGAAATATAATCCATGTTCCCGACTCGTCCCGCTATAACATTTTCTGCAAAAATCGCCACTGCGCACTAGTGATCACAGTGTTGTCGGCATGGAGGCGCTCAGCACAAGCATCGTTATGCTTGAGCATGAAAGTGCAGATCTCAATCGTGCAGGTCAACAATGAGAGGCTCGAGGTATCTCTCATCGTATTTCTTGCAACACATCACTTGGGAGGATGATATTAATAATTCAGAATTGTTGAAAAGAATCAGCATTCAATCAGTGTAGTCTGAATGAGATGGGGGGGGAAAACCCTGATCCTAGATCAGTGTGTTAGCACAATCAGCGTAGTAGTAGCAGCACATGTGTTGTTTTTGTTGCTGTTATTGTTGGAGTAGTTACAACACATGCCAGAGCTGCAGCAGCTATGGGCGCATGCTCTCCAAAAGGGTAACCGAGGAGTTTCTCACGCGGGGGGCGCCGGCACCGGAATGGCTAACGGCGCCGTAGCGACCGGTGCAGCCACCCCCGACCCGGATTCCGGCCTGGCGACCGAGACGGGTGAGGAGGCCAGTATTTGCTGCAAGCGACGTTTGGGTTGCGGCACTTTCAGAGGGTTGAATCTGAGAGAGAGGAGACGAAAAAGAGGAGGACACCAAAACCACTTTGTTGAGCCATCTGTGGATGCTTGTTGCCATGGCAACACCACCACGAGTCCTGCGTTGTTGTCATGGGAGCTCTACGCACACCTCCTTGAGCCGCATGCCATGTAGACAAACGTGCGAGAGCGAATAGAGTCTGGTTTGAAATGCACAACCAAACAGCTGCTGCCGTATCCACTAGCCCACTTAGCATCTCTTGTAGCTGGCCCATCCTGAAAAGGGGGAATATCTCCTCTGTGGCCCTTTTCGCCGCTTTTCCCCCCAGATCTTGACCAATCACCTATCACTAGGCTATCATAGGTCGATTAGTATCACATTAAATTATAATGATGATTAGCATCACACTAAGAAATAATGGGGAAATGACACAAACTCAGATACGACAAGGAAGTAATTGTACCCCCTGAGGTACCCAGGTACAACACAATTAACTTGAAAAAAAATCTGTTCCTTGAATTAATTGTGTGCTAATGAGAGCAAGCTCATTCGAGTGACATCAAGTCTGCTGACGACCTACCGGCGCGAGCCCGATCCAGATCTCCGACCGGCTGGAGAAGGGGCAGACATAAGGACAGGCAGTATTCCAGACAAACCTCTTCCGGTCTGACCGTCCTGATATCCAGCCAGGTGACGAGAGCCTAGTTGAAAAAAATGTGAATGATGTGAAAGGAAAGTTATTACAAGTTGTTATTTAACATGAGTAATATAACAGTTGAACAAGATTACTGTTGTGAAGACATGAACCATATACATCCCAAGAACATAAACATTACATGGGGGTCAATTGTACCACGAATGACTAATGAAGATGTCTCTAAATAACAACACTTAACGCCGGGAAACGTTCATAATCTATCTGTAGGAGTCGAGCTCAGAGACAGAAAAACAAACGAGTATCCTTCCACCGCATGTTTATGTTGCTTACATCCACTAGGGGGAGAAATGTCCTTTGCCATCTGGATACAGTCTTGCTATGATATGTTTGGATGTGATGAGTAGCAACGTGTTTGCCTTGTTTTGGTGATTTTTGCCTTGGTAAAACCATCTCGTCCATTCGCAGGACAATTTTTGTACTCAATCTTAATGTTTCAAAATAATTGGGGTCACCCGTCAGGTGTTTGTCCCCCGGTGGCAGAAATACTGCAAGGTCAAACTGCTGCGCCAGGAGAACTGTCACGACTGAGGGGGTGCTGCTAACATGGACGACGTCTCCTCGCCAACCCCGGAATTTGTATAATAGTGTTGGGGATGAGGTTGAACATTCATGACAGTAAGTGAACAAATCAAATCACTTCTAAAATAAGCTAACAGAGCCCCAATGCCTTTAAGCGACTTCCAAAATAAAACCCCAGCTCGATGTGTACACTTAAATTGTGTCCTTGATGCACACACATACACGCACGCAGACAAATCCATTGATACTGCATCTGCTGGTGTTGCAAATGTGAAATTCAAAAAAAAAATTGCATCGGGGCTTCTTACCAGCTGCACACCCCCCTTCTGCGTACGTTTAGTTAGTCCTCCCTAGGCTCCCGGGGCTCCATTTTTTTGCGGGATGTTTTCCTGTTTCCGAGAGTTCTGCAGGATGCAGAAGGGATGTTAGCACAGGAGGAGGAGGAGGAGGAGGGGTGGATGTGTTGTGGTCCAAAGTGGGAGAGGGGAGGAGGCAAGGGCTGCGCCGGATCAGAGATTGTGGCTGCAGACGGCCGTGTCACCTTACGTCACAATATTTAAAGGGCAACCGACGTCTCCGGACAAGTTGTGTCCATAATTTGTAAAATGGCTTCAAATGACTTCTACTGAGCGTAGTTTACAAAGATTCCACCGCATATAGCTATATTTTACCTTTTAAGACTCGTGCTGAATATTCCGGAAGTCTTGTTTTTGAGTTGCTGAGAAGTGCTCACGTTACGTCACTGAAGGAACACCCCTGACCGAAAAAAGGACACATTGTAGCAGTCCTTCCATCACGTTAATGCATTTTGCTGTACTTGTTTGGTCTGAAAACTTCGTGTTGCACCAAAACGAGGCAGAAGAGGGCGACAAAGCTCAGTGTAAGGAATTAATCAGCCTGTGGAAACGGGCTGATTAATTCCTTACACGGCTTTTTCACCATTTTCTGCTATTTTATAGTGCTACATTTCCCCCCCACTGATGCCTCAAAATGACACGGAATCAATTATCTAATCGATTGCAAACATGTATGCTTTCTTCTTCAGAACTATTTGAATCAACAAGTAACAAGAAAGCATATTCTCCGAATCTGAAGCCATTGTTTTCATTCTCGAGCAAGGCAAGACGTCTTGGCGTGTCACCATGAACATGGGGGTGCGACCTTCTGAAACCGGCCACTTCCGGTTTCAAATTGAAGTACTTTTTAGACGCTTTAAGTCATTTTTATTGGTGTTTTGCATCTGACTAAAATATATTTGTCACAATGACAGGGAATTGTTTATTATTTTTTTTGTCATTCGATAGTTTCATGTAGCTAATTATTTGTAAACGAGTGCTAATCTCACAGAACAACATGTAATAATAATAATCATAATCATAATATAAAAAAACCAAAACGAATTTAGCAGCCATAAGCAACAAATAAAATGCTAAATAGAGATAGACTCAGTGTTTAGTGAACTTTTTGTTCACTAATACACCCAATCAGTGATTACATCGATGTGACACAATGAACGCCAATAGCCATTCATAATGTATCCATTTTGGATACTTCTTCTTTTCCTTTCGGGTTTTCCCTTCAGGGAAAGAAATTGCCTGTGCCCCATACAATGAAAACATTAGTTTCCTTTTTCGAACAACGAGTGTAAAGCGTAACATGGCCAACAGAGGTCGGTCGTGTATAATTTTCCTCAAATGCGTGGCTGCACTACCTAATTATTACAATAATAATGACATTTAGTACATGTACAAATAAATCACAGACAGGTCCAAATCAAAAACAATAGATTTCAGTACTGATTTTATCATGTTTGTTTAAAAGGCATTGCCTTCGTTTGTAGGAGGTGACACATTTCGGTACGAGATTACGCCAGAGTTTGATCATTTCAAATGTTTTTTTCATCAATTACATGTGGGGGGTCGTCTAGAATATCAATATACTGTATATTGATATTCTAGAATATGTATAATTTATTTACAATATGTGAGTGAATCTCAGTCATGGGCCAATTGAACAAAACGTATTTAACAAACTATATGATTTAGAACTCAAATTAAGATGATTGAATAAAAAAAAAAAAATTTTCTTCCGGGTTTGACTGCTGGGATTAGCAGTCCTTTTCCACCACCTGTATGGTTTCTCATTATGGTTAGACTGTGAAGCTTTGATTACATAAAATATTACAGGGAAAATAACATTGACAACCATAATTATTATAATGTTAAGGGAAAGGTACCAAATTAATGAATTCATGTCAATTATTAACACTGCTGTATGACAATTTGTTGTTGTATAGTATTCATGCTCACATTTACTTTGTTACCTGTTGTGTGCTACAATAAATACTGAACAGTCTGTGATTTCAGCATTATCGCTGACTTCAAATGACAATCAGACAGTCAGCCTATTTAGAAGTTGTCACTGTGGGTTTTGATAACGCAGTTTATCACACTAAACAAGGACCAAAGGAACGTTGAAGGTAAAAGCCGTTTCTACCTATTTCTCTCTGAAAAAAATTCCATGCCAAACAAAATGACACAAAACATGTATGTTGAAGTAATTATCTTGTCCAATTCACACATATCTTCGACACTGTTACGTCGATATACTCACCAGCCGTCGATTGTGACATCTTGTTTATATCGACCTTTCATTTGGTGCACCTCTGTTAATTTCCGTAAAAAAAGAATATAGATAAATTCTCATGACCTCGCGAAACTAGTGAGAGAAAAGCGGTTCGGAAAATGAATGAAGCAAGTATCCAGATGGCGTCACAGATCGTGTTTTTCCTATTTTTGTCAGTTTGTTGGAAAAAAAAGACAGCGTTTTGTGCACGCAAAATTTCCTCCTTAATCGGCGTTTGCAGATTTGGTGTTTGGCTCCTATTTGTCACCATATGTTGCATTGGGTCCGTGTGAAGTGTTGTGTTTCATAAATTTAACAGAGAATATTACTTTGGACACAATATGCAATGATACAGAACAGAAAAACGATTTATTGAACATTCAGAAACAATTACATCTAGCAACAAGTTCTTCATGAATTTGTTGCTGTTGCTCCTAGAGCAGTGGTGTCAAACATATGGCCCGCGGACCGGAACCGTCCCCCAAGGGGGTTTGATCAGGCCTGCAGGATAATTTAAAAGTGGGAAAAAAATGCACGAACTACATGGAATGTGTGTTTTTTAATGAGGTGCAGTTCTACGATTGTCCACTAGGGGCAGAGTGGTGTTTTTTCAACCGCGGAGAAAAGTAAAATAAAAAGTGTCGAATTTTCAATGAAAAATGGACCACGTCATATTTTTTTACAGAGATACGTGGGAAACCTTTTTGTTTGGTGTGTTTTTCGGTATTTTGGTTATTCATAGCATATATAGTATAATTCAAATGGTCCGGCCCACTTGACATCTACCGAGGCCATATGAGGCCCAAGTCATTTTTATTGGTGTTTTTCATTTGACTAAAAATATCAGCCTGCGTGTTTTGGTTATTTTAGATGCTCTGAAACGTTTTTCTGATGTCAGGAAACAAAAAAATGGCGTTGGATGTCCTTTCACCCCACATATGCACGTCATCTTCAAACACGGTCATGATACAGTGACAACATGAACACATAGGCAATAAAAGTGAGACATGAGATTGAATGCAAAAGGCAACCTGCTTCCTACTTAGCGTCTCACTCAGGCTGACGGCGTCAAACAAAGGAGCAAAAGATCAGAGTGAGGATCATTCATTCTTTTTGTGCTTTGTGTGACTTGTGCTGCTGCCGCAATCTACTGGAAGGGCTGACCAAGTCCAGCATATTCTAAAAGTCTACTGATTTATTTTTCTCCGCCTTCGGTGGCCTGTGGAGATCCCATCAAACGAATGTCACATAAAATTTTTCATCTAAGGCCACTTCATATTTTCTCCAGTTGTGAATATCGTCAGCCTTTGAAAAAAAAGCCCGCTTGGATGTTTGGTGCATTCGCTTTAATCTTGTAGTGCACACAATCAGCTGCCCCCAGCGAGCGCTGTTCTATAAATCAGCGATGATGCACGGTACCATGCGGAAAATATAGATCAGCCTCGACACTTCAGCCGAAAAAGAATGAATTGTGTTGTTGAAATGTATATGCTCCATCTTCCAGTCCAGCGCAATAATAATGCCCCATGCCATTGATGCTTCTTTGCAAATTGCAACAAGAGCTCAATTGTTTGAATTGTAATCCACATGATCAATAAACACACAGAGGCACACCGTCACAATACAATCTAATCAATTCTCAGGCTTCACATTTGCTGCGCTTGGAGCGCACACCTTTCATCATGCTGAAATTCGTCCATCTTTCAAATGCTTGATACAAGATTCACATTCTCAAATAATCATACATTGTGTCACGATCTGGTTGGCGACGCTGTCGGCCCCGCCGGCACCTGCACAGGTGTTGGTCGTCAGGTTTATTTCATCTTGGCAGATTCTTACTTATGGTTTTCTTTGATACTTTGTACTTTTCTGTTCAGATGAATTTGATGTTTTAAATTTTGTTCCTGCTCACTTTATTTTAATACAATTTGTCAAATACATCTTGCTGCTCCCTCCTGCCTGCTTTTTTTTGGGGGGGGGTCCACGGCCACCATCACCACCTTGCAAACCGTGACACATTGAAATCGGAAACATAATTGATGGCGCACATCTTGAAAGTAAATGTATGCAGACATATGCGATCAAAAAAATTTAAAATTGATGTGGATTAGGTTCCCATTCATTGATGGAGTGCCAATAGTGGTGGTATCTGAAATGTGTAATATGAGTGGTGACACAGTGCGGAAGATGGAAATGCCCCAAGACTCAAGTATTTGCATGGGGAATCGGTGTCCATTTAGGGAGTTTCTCCCTGAACGGAAGACCTACGGCGATACACTATCTCCTAATATTTTTTGAGCATTGTTGGTAAATGGCTTTTGCTTTGCATAGTAGAAGTTTAAGTTGCATCTACGAATGCAGCGCCGAGCTGTATTTATAGAGATTGTTTGTTGGCCCATGTGGTGATATTACACACTAACATACTGTACATATACAGTACTGTATGTAGCTCTCTATCTCAGTTATTGGTTTTTGTACACACAAAGCAGGAAATGACTGGTTATTTTAGTCTTCATCTGTACCTGAATTTCTTTTGATCTTGTGTCAGCTTTTTGAGATCTTTCGGCTGACTGCATTTGCTCTTTTTCATCTGACGTCAATGTCGGTGGCGAAAACCAACACTGAACGTTGGTGTGAATGAAAAGATCAGCTGCCTCGATATGTGTTGAGGGTGTCTTGATCGCTGGAGTGCACGGCTGTGAAAACGATAAGCGTTGACAGAAAATGAATGAATGGATGAGACTCATCTCAAAACACAGAAATTGCACATAGTTACACATAATTACATAGAATCATCATGGGACGTTAATTACCCCGCTGTTGTGATCATTTCATTCTGACAAGATTTGTGAGCGTCTGTGTGTTTTTTTTCTTTTTTGTCCTTTTGACGGTCACCATTTTGAGGTTCTTTTGTAGCTGATATGTGACCAAAGCTCCTTTTTTTTCCCGTTGTCTTTGGGTGACAATTTAAACCTCCTGTCTTGAAGGTATAAACATTGATCTTTCCTGAGAGTCATGAAACAGGCTTTATATATTTCATTACAACTTCAATCTTTTTTTTTTTTTGACTTCCAGACTTCCCTCCAAAACAACATAAAGGTTGCTGACATCCATTAACACGCAAGACCATTTATTTTTACACCACCACTTAACCTTGACAATCTGGGGACAAAACTGGAGACCATGTAATGCCAGTCGTCTCATAGTAGAATGATTTGGGTTTTGTATGCTGGTGGAGATGTTTGCACGACTTCCATGATGTTCTACTGTACATTTGGGTAAATTCCATAATTCGGCCACATTTTTCATTTTAAAATACTCCATTTAGTCATTGCACTGAAAATCGAGAAATCCAGGAATAACATTTTATGACTTCCCGGAAGCAATTTTGCAGTTTAACCCGATCAGCTGCAGAGCAAATTGGAATGGCTTGCCATTAGTGAAGAAGCATGACTGCCATAACGGACTCGCCATCATCATCCATTCCATCAAGTTGAATGTTTGAATGCGGATGGCCTTTTCTGATCATTTGTAACTTTTATTTATTTGACTGTGCGATGTTCCGACTTGGACATATTTTTCTGTATGTGCAATGACCACGCAACGCAATCTAATGTGTGGCACACACAAAGCGGGAGTTTAACCTTTTGCCATCATGAGAGGAGACTCCTGGATGAATGTTACGCCTGCCAATGACACACAATGGATATACCTTGCTGTCAGAGATATGACAGTCAGACACTGTGGACAGAGATTCAGAACCAGAAAGATTGTCCCTACTGCCGGCAGGAAACGCAGTCATCTATGACATACGTCTGAATTCTGCACCCGTCTGCCATGCTATTTACTGACAATACATGCAAATTAAAGTGATACATTAGTAAAACATAGTTTTCTTGATTATAATACCATGCCTCTGGACGTTCTGAGCACCAACAGCTGTAAGCAATAAAACATTGTGTTTCCCCTGAACTGATAAGTTTGTATCCTGGCTAATGACCTTTTCCTGTGATAAGGGGTTTCCCCAAGTCCTAAACTGTCCAAGGCCAGTTCTCGTAGATAAAGGTGACACTTTAACTTGCTGTGTCTGTTGACCTGATTGACCCCAGGTTGCCCGTGCTTCAGTTGTGTCTTGAGTCACAAGTGTTGACTAAGCATACAACAGCATGAAACTTTTAAATCTGATAACTTCTTATTCTCTAATCTCTATCACTTGCCTAGGCAGAATAACATCGGAGTGAAATGCATGATCCTGAATTGGATGATTTCTACATTGTTACTGTATTTTCTGTACTATAAAGCACACGTAAAAGGAACTTCTTCATTTCCTTTCGGCTTTTCCCTTCAAGGGGTAGCCACAGCGAATCAGTGTCCTCCATCTTCAGAAGTTATCAAAAGGCACACTTATACAGTAAATGGATCATTATTCTGATTTCTTCCGGAAAGTGCTTTGTTTCAGCACCAACGGTTAAAAAAAAATCTATGTATACATAAAGCTGTATTGTATTGTATTCCCTTTAGAGTCGCTCTATCTAGTGGATGCGTAACGCAACCACATCCACTATTGTGGCTTTCTATTCTATCCACCTTATAATGCCATGTTGTGTATATATAAAACAATTTTAAAACAGGTTATTTATTGAAGTTATATGATCCAGTTGAGTTTCACATATGAATTTTTCATCAATCTTCTAAGCATATATGGACTAATGCCCAGTCACAAATATCACTTTAATAGCAACCTAAAACTACAGTATCAATCTTCCTCCCCTTTAATTTCCTGTTCAGTCACATGGAAAAAAAAATCTGTCACCAGTAAAAGGTCATTAATGAGTTCAAACCATCAACATGGTTTTTTTCCACGCCCTGTCAAGTTTGCCTTTGTCACTCTGGCCGCTGAGAAAGTGAACTTCTGACGGCAATGGAACCCCAGCTAGCGCCGGGAAAAAAAAAAAAAGATTTTCAGACCTCATTTCATTGCTTTTGCTTAAAGGACAACTGACGTCTCCGGACAAGTTGTGTCCATAATTTGTAAAATGGCTTCAAATGACTTCTACTGAGCTTATTTTACAAAGATTCCACCGCATATAGCTATATTTTACCTTTTAAGACTTGCGCTGAAAATTCCGGAAGTCTTGTTTTTGAGTTGGTGACGAGTCCTCACGTTACGTCACTGAAGGAATGCCCCTGAACGAAAAAAGGACACATTGTAGCAGTCCTTCCATCACGTCAATGCATTTTGCTGTACTTGTTTGGTCTGAAAACTTTGTGTTGCACAAAAAAGAGGCAGAAGAGGGCGACAAAGCTCCGTGTAAGGAATTAATCAGCCTGTGGAAACGGGCTGATTAATTCCTTACAAGGAGCTTTGTCGCTCTCTTCTGCCTCTTTTTGTTGCTACATTTCTCGCCCCCAGATGCCTCAAAATGACACGGAATAAATTCTTTAATCGATTGCAAACATTTATGCTTTCCTCTTCAGAACTATTTGAATCATATTCATAACTGGATGAGTAACAAGAAAGCATCTTCTCCGAATCTGAAGCCATTGTTTTGATTCTTGAGCAAGGCAAGACGTCTTGCTGTGACACCACAAACAAGGGGGCGGGGCCTTCTGAAACTGGCCACTTCCGGTTTCAATTTTTTGCAGTTTAAGCACACTTAGACATTTTTATTGGTGTTTTGCATTTGACTAAAAATATCAGCCTGTGTGTTTTGGGTATTTTAGATGCTATAAAACGTTTTTCTGATGTCAGGAAACCAAAAAAAAAAAAAAATGGTGTCGGTTGTCCTTTAAAGGCGCACACATTGCTTTAATTGAAAAGGTTAAATGGTTACCTATGGCAAATAGAATGTGTCAGGCTTAGGCATGTTGATACCTATATTATATTTTATACACCGAGATGTGATATGTTGCGATGGTAAAATGATTTAAAATCCACCTGAGGCTTTTTTTGGGAGGGAGGTGGAGAAGGGGTTACACAAATCACATCAAAATATGTACACCAAGGTGACAGAGGCTATTCAGTTGCAAGAAAATGCTTGTGAAGCGTTTCTAATGAAATAGAATTGAACATAAATTGATCATGAAATGGAATTCTAAGTTTTGAACTGATGTTGCACATACAATGATACCGATTGTCGTGTCATTTCTGGAATCCAGCTGAAGGCAAGAAGTAGAACACTTTGTTGCCTTCTGTGTCCACCGCTTAAGATTAGCTTCGATTCTGTTCCCCTTTCTCTTTACAACTTTAATGACATCCCCTTTTGTCTCGCTTCTTATTGAACATTTGCGATGTTTGTCATGGTTCCTGTGTGTACTAAATGTGCGTCACTCAAACACAGGCTGGCAAGCACTGGCAGTGGTTATTGACCACATGTGAGCTTTGACTTGTATTGTGTCAACGCCGCAATTCACCTCCATTGATTTCATGCCTGTCTACATATGCCCAGATGGACTGGCTGATGTGAGTTGGAAACATCCATCCATCCATCCATCCATCAATCAGTCAATAAATCCACCCACCCATCCATCCTTACATCCATCCAGCCATCCATCCATAAATCCACCCAAATTAACCCATCCATCATTCCATCCATTCATCCATCCAAATCCATCTTTCCTTCCATCCATCCAGCCATCCACCCAAATCCACCCTTCCACCCATCTACCCTAATCCATCCTTCCATCCATCCAGCCAGACATCCATCCATCCATCCATCATTCCATAAATCTACCCAAATTAACCCATCCATCCATCCATCCACCCAAAGCAATCCATCCATCCATCCATCCATCCATCCATCCATCCGTCCAAATCAATCCTTCCATCCATCCATCCATCCATCCATCCATCTATCTAGCCGCGGGAACTCACAATGTCTGCACACTTGGATGCTAAAGTAAAATTCATATACACAAACATTGTTCATCTTTGTCAATGCTAAATGCTATCATTATAATCTTAATAACCACTTGTAATGTTACAACATTTAATTTATCTGCTATACGAACAACATGCCCTATCAGCATAAATAGCATCTTGTTGAAAAAGAAAAGACTTTTGATAATTGATATTTGAACAATTGTGAGTGTGGTCCTTGACAACAATTCCATTTTCGAACACTTTGGAAAATTAATCGCCTGCCCTCGATTTAAACGTCGCTAGCGACAATGCTGCTTTTCGTTTCGGCCATTTTTGCACTCGCCACACGATTCATGATGCTTTATTTTCATCTGTTGTTGTTCAAGCATTTGTATGGCATGAGAATTTAGCTGCAATCACGATTGTAATTTGTGCCATTCTTGGAGGGGAGGGGGCACTATCAAACAATTTCATCATTGAATATGGAGACTGGCGGCATTTCTGCATCCTATAAATTGGCACAGGAGGTTTTCTGTCACGGAGTGTGCATTGCTGACTGCAAATCATCCGGGTTTTTTTTTTTTTCAGGCCCATCCAGCCGTTGAGCCTTTTTGGAAGATACACTTCTCCCATTAAAATGAGGAATAGTCATGCCAGCAGTGATGATGACTTTTTCAGTCCTCAAATTAGAATATCAATGCTTCTTTCAATCATAACATCCACCAGTTTTTCTGTGTTTAAACACATTTCTGGTATGTTCACAAAAATTACTCTTCTCAACTGTTGACAAATAGAGACAATTGTAAAAGAAATTCACACGCAGATTTACGGCATAATTGCTTCCTTTTTTTTTCTTCTTTAACCACAGAGTGCTCCTTATTTGACCGCAACGTGCCAGCTTTCCCTCCATAAACCCTGAAGTAGCTTGCTAAATTTTCAATTTCCGGCACAATAATAACATTCACAGATGCAACGAGTGACGTCAGTCACTGCGTTATCATTGGACAATATCTGATTTTGAGTAGATTGATAATTTTTTTTTTTTTTTTTGGAAGTGTCTTCAGTTGAAATATCTGAGGCCCATTTTGTTGTTGTTGTTTTTGTTGGATTTGTGGAATGAAACAGTACTATCTTCAGGGTGGTCAATTTGCACCGTTCATTTGAGTTAAATGCCTTCCAATAACACTGACCATTGTCTGTGTGCTGTGTGCATTATCTCCCTATGCTTTCGTGGGTTTTCTACGGGTACTTTGGTTTCTCACGCATTTCTAAAACATGTGTGGGAAGATAATGGAACGCGTTTCATTGTGATGTGATGATGAGCGCAAATGTTTGTTGGTCTCGGTGTCCTACAATTGGCTGGGGACCAGTTCCGGGTGCTCCCGTCTACTGCTGGAAGACAGCTGGCATAGGCTCCTCTCCGGCACACCCGCAACCCTTGAGAGGAGAAAGTGGATCGGAAAATGAATGGATGGATGGACAATTAAAACGCTCCAAGCATACTTGTTGGTGACTGAACAAAGTCTCGTGTACAATAATTGCTTCCTATGACATGCACATTTTCGCAAGCCATTCACGCTTGTCTGAGATAAGGATAGCTAGAAAGCCAATGAGTCTTCTTCTGGTTGTCGAAATAAAGGGAAAATAACTCGGTATTTGAAGGATGCCATCCACTGAAGACACCAGTTGCCATCAGTATGTCCATTAATGGCAGCCAGCAGAGGATTGTATCACGTAGCTTTATTTATTTATTTGTATTTGTATTTGTATTTGTGTTTGTTTGGGTATTTGCTTTTGATTTTTAATTTTATATGTACATGTACATTTTATGTTTATTTTTTATATTTATATGTATTTTTATTTTTTATTTTTTTATATTTATTTTTATTTGTAGTTTTTATATTTATTTTTATTTGTAGTTATTATATTTATTTTTATTTGTGGTTTTAGTTTTATTATTATTTGTCATTTTGGTTTTATTTATGTATTTGTTTTTGTCTGTTTGTCTTTATTTGTTTGTTTTTCGGGTACACACTTTCCTACTACTGCAGCACAAATATAGGAACAAAGAAGGTCATGCATCGAAAAGTCCAATATCACTACAAAGTGGATTTGCACAAAGAAGGCTATCATTCTCTGATATCACCTCGTCTTCACTGATATCACCTTTCCGAAAGGTGCATATCCCATTCAGTGTATACTAATATACAGTGTTCTGCACCAATATTAGCTTGAAAATTTGATCAAGAAGGCATGGGTTACACTCATGAATCCTATCTATAGTCATCTGGGATCGGTCTCCCCAAACAAAAATCAATCACACTCCTTTGAGAGCGAAACCCAATCCACGCAACATGATGGATTATTTCTGATTGGCTGGCCACTGAGTTGAAGCCTTGTGAACTGATAAGCCGCTTGTCTGCAGCCTTCCTAAATAACCACCGGCCATTCAACAACCTGTTCCACATTGCGGTGGTGTTCACTGATAGAATCGGTTGCAACAAACGCGCTGTAATGAATGGCACCCCAGCTAGGAGGATGTTGGAACTCAGATCCATGCCCTCATTAGACTTTTGGATGAAATTGTTTGAAAAAAAATAGCCATCCATCCATCCATCCATCCATCCATCCATCCATCCATTCATCCATCCATCCATCCATCCATCCATCCATCCATCCATCCATCCATCCATCCATCCATCCGTCGTTGTGTACAAGCACTGTATTTACAAACACATCGTTCCTATTTTTATTCACAGCAACATTTTTACAGTTAGCATTCATGTGTATCAATTAGCGTATTAGCTCGCGAACGTTAGCAACTACTGTAGTGACGAGTTTGATGCACATTCTTTTGCCATGTGTTATTTTGCTGTCGTATACATGTGTTTGTGTTTGTGTTAGTTTTAGACCTTCTTGACTCGCTGCCACATTTTAACAAAATTTGCTTGACTTAATCTTGGAATCTAGATTTTGCGCTCCAATTATTAAAACAAAGTGTGGACCCATCTTTTCATGTTTAACTGTATACTAATTTTGACAAGTATTAAACTTGGTAGTCGATCTCGTGTGTGGTAATTTACTTAAAGATCATTCAAGGAATGTTATTTATTCTTACGTGCTGTTTCTATCTGACTGCTTTTTCCCCTGTCGGCTCGACTGCAACTAATGAGATTGACGGCCCCCTCATGAAAACCTGTGGGAAAGCCTTTTCTAAGCTGGCTTTCAAACAATTTATTCTGCAAATTCCCAAAGACTAGATTTTAGTTTCCTCCTGTGTTGGTTTACCTCCCTCAAGTGACTGGGCTGTAGCAAGCTGTTCACACGCTTGACCAGGCCTTGCTCTTTCTCTATACCCTCAAGAAATCAAGAAATTATGGAATGCTGCTGGATGGCCACTTTTGCTGATTTTTAAAAAAATGTTTTTTACATAGTAGGGAAATATGTAAAACAAACTTGTGTCTACTGGGAGTTGAGCTGTGTTTCCATTGTAAAACCTCAAAGTACTGTACTATTTTAGTTTGGCCATATGTGCCTTGCGAGAGGCTTTCCGTTAGTCCACAATGTCCCATGCCTTTCGCCTAAAGTCATCTGAAAGCGCTCCAGCTCACCTGCAACTTGTATGAGGACAAGTGGTGACATTAATGATTGGATTCAATCTCTATTTGCTTCTCCAAATGGCTGGCAAAGTGTCCAGTGTGCTCCCTTCTACATATCATCTGCTCTACAAATCTGAAAGGGTCCAGATCAGTGTTATGGATCAGCAAATCTCCACAGACCAGCATGTAATAAAGTACATGATGAGTTCCAGTCATCATAAGGCAGAATGAGTGAGAACCCCGAGCCTGGACTTCATGTACTAAATCAGTTTTAGACAATTTGGATTTGCAGTTACCATGACTTACCTTAAAATCCATACCTCCATGGTTTTAGATCAACTATCTTTCGAACAATATTTTCTATACTAATCCTTGATTATATAATATTTACCGTCACTCTAAGGGCCCTATTCTCATACCCAGTGCAACTCTTACGTAAAGTTCACTCTAAATATGAGCATTAATGGAGTTTTCTTTCATTTCACATGAAATTGGAGTGTAACATACTGTAATTTGCTCAAAATCCAGTGAGGATGAAACTCCTCCCTAATATTTCACATGTACATCTGTCAAAGATGTAAGCATACAACTGCATGAAACCTTTAAATATGATAACTTCTATTCTGTTTATTCTCTATCAATATCGTATTTGACGCTGTTTGCAAGATAATCTTAGAATTATAAATTTCAGCACAGTGACAACATTTAAATTTGGGTTTCATCAAATGCAAAATTAAAAGCACCCACGGTCAAATGAGAACTGAATGAACCTATAAGGAGCTTTAGGTTATTTACAAGGAATGCATGGAAATTAACGGTCTCTTTGTGTGAATTCTGTTTGTTGGATAGATGAGTTCCGCCGTGTGGCGGAACCAACAGCCTGTTAGGCTGCGATGCGTCATTATCAGTGTGATGTCGCTTTGTCTGGCGGGAAAACAAATGGCGAAGTATCACTGCATTCTCCCCATGAGGCATCTTTGTGAAATGACGACGTTTGCTGTGATCAGCAGACCAAAAATTGGTGATGACAATAAAAATAAGCATTGGATCATACCAGCTGGCTGCTTGCTCCATGAACTGCTACATGTGATCATTGGGCATACCAAAAACTATGTAGCTGTCAACGTTTTGTGTGCCGAAAGAAGTTTGCACAGCAACTACAGTATAGGAATTTATTACTTGTTGAACTGTTCACTTAAAGGACAACCGACGCCTCCGGACAAGTTGTGTCCATAATTTGTAAAATGGCTTCAAATGACTTCTACTGAGCATATTTTACAAATATTATAGCTAGATTTTACGCTTTAAGACTTGCGCTGAATATC
This sequence comes from Hippocampus bargibanti, assembly GCF_051943395.1. Classification (NCBI taxonomy): domain Eukaryota; kingdom Metazoa; phylum Chordata; class Actinopteri; order Syngnathiformes; family Syngnathidae; genus Hippocampus; species Hippocampus bargibanti. Next base: position 36,174,842 of record NC_142734.1, read on the forward strand.
CAGGAAGTCTTGTTTTTGACTTGGTGACGAGTCTTCACGTTACGTCACTGAAGGAACGCCCCTGACCGAAAAAAGGACACATTGTACCAGTCCTTCCATCATGCCAATGCATTTTGCTGTACTTGTTTGGTCTGAAAACTTTGTGTTGCACCAAAAATAGGCAGAAGAGGGCGACAAAGCTCCGGTTAAGGAATTTATCAGCCTGGGCTTATTAATTTCTTACATGGAGCTTTGTTGCCATTTTCTGCCTCTTTTTTGGTGCTACATCCCCACCCCCCTATTGCCTCAAAATGGCACGGAATAAATTATTTAATCGATTGTAAACATGTATGTTTTCCTCTTCAGAACTATTTGAATCATATTCATAACTGGATGAATAACAAGAAAGCATATTCTCTGAATCTGAAGCCATTGTTTTGATTCTCCAGCAAGGCAAGACGTCTTGGGGTGACACTACGAACAAGGGGGCGGGACCTTCTGAAACTGGCCACTTCCGGGTTCATTTTTTTTTGTTGCAGATTTTGGACACTACGTCATTTTTATTAGGGTTTTGCATTTGACTAAAAATATCATGCTGCGTGTTTTGGGTATTTTAGATGCTATGAAACGTTTTTTTCTGATGTCATTGAGGAAACAAAAAAGTGATGTTGGCTGTCCTTTAAAGGACAACGACACAATTATTATTATTATTGCACACATCTAATAGTGAATGTGTTAAAAGACTTCTGCTTGACATCATCAATCCATACGCAGTTATTGAATGAGTGTTTGTGTAAAACAAAGTTTGAATTTAGTTTTTGGTTTGTGTTTACAAATTCTACATGGGTGCACCCAACCGACCAAATGTTATCCCTCAGCACATGGCTGCTTAAGAACTGCATCCATGGGCTTGTTGAGTGCAATTCTTCTCTTAAGACCACTGCTATCAGTTGTCAGGAGTGTTTGCCAGAAAAGGTCACAGCCTGCTGTGCTGAGTGTGTGTGTGTGTGTTTGTACACTTTTCAATGTCCGAGCCGCTGAACGTTTGCTGAGGGAAATAAAAAAAAAAAATCTACAGAAGTGGCACGGTTCATGCCCTTTACTTGCTCATTACGAAATGAAATCAAACTCCATTGATACGGCTGTGTGAGGTCGTTGGTGGACCAGTGACAGTGAATCGTCTGATGGTGAATCATCTGAAAACAACTTCATTTCTTTCAGATGAGTACACTTAAAAAAATAGCTTGACACAAATGAAACGATTCTCCACTTCCATAAAACTCAATCTAAAACAATTATGTTTACTTATCTTGACTAATAAATTCTTACCACCAAGACTCCATGTCTGTAGTTGCTAACTTTCAGATATCAGGCTCTCTATTGTTCGGTTAAAATATTACAAGCTAATATTAGCATTTTCCTTCACTATGTAGTGTATGATGACGAGTTAGCACAGTCCTGTCCTCTCAAAGCAAGCCAAGTTTAACGATCAAAACATGTCTGTAGCAATCTGCCCACGTTCATAAACCTACTTATCTGCATTTCATTGAAATGTTTGTTTTGTCATATCTGACCCATTGCACACAATGTACACTGGAGTAATATTGTTGAGAAATATTGATTGGTCACTAGAAACGTGACATTTAGTGTCGATATGAAAAGGTGGCTTTGGCCCAGCTATCAAAATCTACATCTTGTCCTGTATAAATCTCCTACATTACCGCACGTGTATTTGTTTATTTATTTATTTATTCATACTAATACATTTTATTCAGAAGCACTATTCAAAACTCTAAATCTATTGATTTATTTATGTATTTATTTGTGTATTTGTTTATTTATTTACATATTCATTTTTTTTATTCATCATCCATCTATCTACCTATATATTTATTTATTTTTAAATCACATTTAAGTTAAGGTTGAGTGTTCTACACGCCGATTTTGTACAAATATAAAAATAAACAAATAGGTATAATTTTGAAACCGAAGTAGTGCTTGTCATTAGTAAAATATTTTAAAAATAAAAACCCAGACAAGGTTTGGCAACCAAAAAAAAACATCTTAAGTTTACTGTGATTTAAGTCAATAGCCTTTTCGGAATAACCTCATGAATGACATGATGAATTTGTGTTCATCTAGATTGGTAAACAATACAATGACACCAAATTATGCAGGCAGACATCAGTGAATACGTTAAACATAAGAAATCATTTCAGTATACTACAGAGGCAACAACAGTAAATTGCACTTTTGATTCAGTATGGAGTCATAGACGCAACAGGAATACACATGTATCTACAGAAGCCCCCCCAAAAAAATGTCAGATTTGGACAAAACGAGACAATCATTTACACTGTACGGCAACAAGCAGGTCTGCATTTTTACACCAGTGCCAATTTGTGTTTATAACATTTGCATTTCATGAATAAGACATTTACAACCTTCATTTTTCTTTCTGTTCACAAAGAGTAACATTTTAACATTCACTGTAATGATGTAAATGGGATATGCTTAGTATATAAGACCGCTTCACTTCCAAAAGATGATCACTTTTATTTTGATAGTTGCCAAAGTTGGGAAAAGGGGTGAAGGGTGGCTGGAAATGGCAAACGTCTTTTTTTGTTGTTGTCTTGCTGTTTGTGGTTCCGTTTTGAGTGAGCAAAAACTTGACAATATACAGCAGAGATTGTTGTGTTATGTATTACAGAATTGGAGGACATTAATTTCACTGTTATTATGTTCATATTGTCCCAAAAAAAGACATAACTCATGGTTTTTCCTTATTTTATCAGAAAGCTTTTGAATAGTTAGCATAAACAGCCGCCACAGCTAGCATATGCTCATTAGCATGCTTTTCAACCCTGTTAGTTGAAACCTTTGTTCCTATTCATAGAGAAATGTCCCTTTTTAAAATCAAATGTTTCATGTTTAAATAAAATCACATTTTTTAATTGAAAATGATGTATTTATATTTGAAATATGCTTTTCAGGTGCTTGTAAATGTCCCCATTGTGGGACTACTAATGGCTTTCTGATTCTGAGTATTTGCAACAGTTGTGCCAAACATTAAAACTACTGTATGACCAAAAAAAAGAGACAAATCAAGCTCTAAAATGTTTTTTGGGGGAAGAATGTTTTTTTAAATGCTGTCTGTGTTTCAAAAGAGACCCTTGCAGCTATTTAACAGTTTTATTTTTATAAATGGCGAAAACAAAATACAATTGATCATGACTCGTTTCTTTAATTAACGGTAAGTGTAATGGTTCAATCTAGCAATAGTAAATGTCATAAGGTAAATTGTGTATTGTGTGTAGATGCCTTATTGTACTGTAATGAAAAATGTCGCAACTCATTAATCACAATTTTTATCACTCAGGGTCCAAGTAAGTTCTGGATCATCTCCAAATCCATGTACATAATCATCCAATGACAAACAGTGGTGGTGGTTTTGTATTCAGACACGCTCAAATGGAATCAATAGGCTGTCTCCTTGATGATGTTGGTGGAGAGAGTGTGGCTGCTGGAGATGCTGAGAGAATGTCGAGTCAGAGGGCCGGGGCGCCTCCTGGGGGAGTGATGGCAAGGCATGCAGAAGTGCCGCAGCGTCGAAAAGAAGATCTGGCGAAAGGGGGCCGAAACCAAGTTGTACAGGACCGGGTTGATGGCCGAGCTGACGTAGAAGAGGACGTTGGTCAGCATGTAGAAGTAGTGGTAGAAGTCGTACAGGCTACTGGGATGAAACATAAAGTGAGTCAGTTACTTTCTGCATCACCCCATTTTAAAAGACAACCGACGTCTCCGGACAACTTGTGTCCATAATTTGTAAAATGGCTTCAAATGACTTCTACTGAGCGTATTTTACAAAGATTCCACCGCATATAGCTAGATTTTACATTTTAAGACTCGCGCTGCATATTCCGGAAGTCTTGTTTTTGAGTTGGTGACGAGTCCTCACCCTACGTCACTGAAGGAACGCCCCTGACCGAAAAAAGGACACATTGTAGCAATCCTTCCATCACGTCAGTGCATTTTGCTGTACTTCATGTTGCACCAAAAAGAGGCAGAAGAAGATGACAAAGCTCCGTGTAAGGAATTAATCAGCCTGTGGAAACTGATTAATTACTTACTTTTCTGATGTCAGTTAGGAAACAAAAAAAGTGGTGTCGGTTGTCCTTTAAAGGTTCTACTTGATGTGGAAATTAATACAGTACAGTTTTCCATCTCATTGCACCTCCGCCTAGCTTTACATTCCGTCATTGTCCAGAAACAATGAAGGCTAACATCCCTCCATTTTATATAACACTCATCCTCATTAGAGTTGCAGGTGATCTGGAGCCCGGGCATATACTTATACTCACCCTTATGGGATATTTAGGGCTCTATTTTTGCAACTAGCATAAGTCTGTTGCCATGTGCCGGCTCAATCTGATCTGTGTAAGAAATTTGGAGTGGATTAACATACATGAAATAATAAACCCATTTTAAAATTTATCAGTATAGGCCAGAAACAAATGCTAAGCTAAAAGCGTAAAGCAATCTGCTGGATGATAATGAGAGCTCTGATAGGTGTGAGCTTGTCCAGGCTTTTATTACATCATTTCCAACCTTTACGACCCAATTTCCAGCAGCAACTCATAAAATGACATTGGTTCATATGGAACCGATGTTGTACTGTAAGCTCCCCCCATCCCCCCCAAAAAAATCACCTTCTGCGCATTTGCAGGGCTTTTTAATTATTTTTTTTTCTGTGAATTGTTGAGTTAGGTGACCTTGCCTCATAATTACAAAATGATGCAGTGAATATATATAATATCTTACCATTTACAAGCGATATTAAATACCTCAGTAGAAAATTTTGTTACCTTGATTGACTTCATTATCTTTCAGCCTACTTTCTCCTCCTTAAATTCTTTTGTACTTCCTACTTTTTGCGCATACAAAAAAGTATCATGACTATTTGATTATTCATGAAAACAATTCTCACTTTAGAAAAAAATATAGGCGAATGATTGATATTTAAAAAAATGTTCAAAAAATTGTTAAAAAAATATATTCAGGCCAATGACAAACAAACATAATGTATCTAACAGGTAAAAATACCATATTTTCCGGTGTATAAGCAGTGTCTGAAACTCATGACAAAAAGTTAGCGGACACCAGGGCAGACAACTCTGAAAAGTTGCCTGCCCGGCCATGAAGTTGCCTGCCCCATTTTCCACAACTTGAAACACAATAATACGATGAATCTAAAAAAAAAAAACATTGTTGCGAAGTATAAAGCCACGTGGACGCCTCTTTCTAAGCGCCTTTCAAAACTCTCAAGTACACTTTACAGTCACAGTATAGTCTGTTTGCTTATAGCTTTTGCTTTATTGAATAAAACAAACGTTTGATTTGAAAAAAAAAACTTTTTTTTCCTTGGAGTAGTTGTCGGCCACCTGGGCCGAGACATTTTGAAAGTTGTATGCCCGACGTAAAAGTTGTACGCCCCGGGCCTCCGGGCAGACGTTATTTCAAACACTGGTATAAGGCGCACCCCAAATGAATGGTGTAGTTTCAAATTATTATTATTATTCCATATACAAGGCGAGCACCTTATACATCGGAAAATACGGTCCTCTGATGCAATTTACCTCAAAAATATGAGGTGTCCGCAAATTTGGGGGTAATAGTAGTGTTCACCATTCAACATGTGAGAAGGAACAAGAGCCAGGAGAAGAATGCCAATCGGAGGTATAATCCAATCACCAAAATGAACTGTCTCATTGACAGATTCCCTCAACTGATGTCCTTGCAAGATGCGCCAATAGCCGATATTGGTCTGTAACAAAGTCACGTCCAGGCATGCCGAGCTTGCTAACGCACGAGGAGAAAAAGCGCTCATCACTCACTCAGACCAGTCGGAAACGTAGCAGTACATGAGACGACGGGCGTGATAAGGCAGCCAGCAGACCACAAAGGCTATGACCACCGCTCCTAAACACCAAGAATGAAGAAGAAAGAATCAGAGAAAAATAGTCATGTGCAAAAATATCATGGAGGATGCTATTTAGTGTTATGTATTTTACTTTATTGATTGTAACTTGATAGTAACCTGAAACAAGTGTCACTGTAATCAACATGTGATTGAGAATGACTGTCTATGTTTGCGTTTTGAAATGACACTTATGAGGTGTTGAAGCAGTGAATATTCATTTTATCCATCCATCCAACCATTCATTTTTTGAATTGCTTTATCCTCTGAAGGGTTGCAAGGGTGTGCTCGAGGCCAGCAGGCGTAGGGCACCCTGAACCGGTTGTCAGCAACTTGTCGGGGATACGTATGTTTTTGGAACCTGGGATGAAACCGGAGGACCTGGAGAAAACCCACGCGGGCCTGTGGAGAAGGAAGGCTTGACCCGGATTCGAACCATGTGAACCCAATACGCTTGAAATAAACGTTCTGATGAAAGATGAGAGTCTTAGGTTTCTTACGCTGCATTGAATGTTTATGTAGTCCTAAAACTGAATACTCTGTGGCTCCTGCAATTTGAGTGAAAATGACAAAAACCCTGGCACTGGAGTGAACGCATTTTTGCACATCATCTGGCAGTGAATAAACATTTTAAAATGAGGAATTATGTTGTCCGCTGAGAAATTCCTCAATAATCATGTCAACACTTGAGTTTGTGTATTTTTTCCCAACCTGTTTTGCGCTGATATTTATCTTCCTTTTCTTTTTAAGCACAGCCTGCTCAACCAATAAAAACAATCTAATACCTCAATAAATGACTGCTTCCACAGACTGCGCCTGAAGTGGAAAATCCATGACACTCTATTATAAAAAAATACGTAAAAAATGAAAATTAAATGAAAGGCAGCAGGGGTGAAATAAGCTTAAGTAAGACTGAGCTGCTTGGCATTAAGTGCAAATCGATTATTTGAATCACTGAATGGAACGCGAGCTTGTTCTACCTCAAGGACGTAAATAGTCACTCGCTGGAGTGTCCCTCCCTGATGAGTAAGTAAGATATGTTGCGTTGAAACCCCCTCAAAAGTAATTCACCGTGCAAAAGGGGACCTGGAGTGAGTTTGAAATGTGTCTTGATTGTGTTCCCTGTCCTCCCCGAAGGCAGACGTTCATCATGACGTCAAGGGCAGGTGAGAGGTCTCGTTTGTCTGCAGCCTTTTGCAGAATCTCGGCTAAATCCGCGCTCAGATTCTCACGATGCTCACTGCCGTTCAGTCATCACATACACCCACACCTTCCTCTCCTCCTGCTAATGACGATGCTTATTTTTTTTCTTCTGAGGGGTGAGGGTGGCTTAATCCGAGGCGTTAAAAGAACATACGTACGTAGGAAGTGAAGTTGTGACGAAAGCAACATCACCGCAGGGCTTGTCAAATGTTGAGACAAAACAAATGTACAACTGCTGCCTGATAATGCAAAGGTGCATTTTTCAATCTCGGTCCGGGCTTTCCTGTATGGAGTTTAAATGTTCTCCTCGTTTCTGTGTGGCTTTTCTGTGGGTATTCTTGTTTCATCCCATATTAAAAAAAAACGTGCATGGAAGGTTAAAGGACAACCGACGCCTCCGGGCAAGTTGTGTCCATAATTTGTCAAATCGCTTCAAATGACTTCCACTGAGCGTATTTTACAAAGATTCCATCGCATATAGCGATATTTTACCTTTTTTAAATCTTTTTTACGTTGTTTTTGAGTTGGTGACGAGTCCGTACGTGACGTCACTGAAGGAACGCCCCTGACCGAGTAAGCAACACACAATGCATTTTGCGGTACTTTGTTTGGTCTGAAAACTTTGATCCGTGTTGATGGCGAAATTAGAAGGAAAACACATACATAACGCGATGGTGAATTGTTGTGTGTTGCACCAAGACTACTATTTGATATTCGCTGACATAAATTCCTAGCAGACAAATCAGCCCATTTCCAACGGAGCTTGGGCGCCATCTTCTGCATTTTATGGGTGCTACATTTCTATCCAGATGGCTCAAAATTACATGGAATAACTTCTTTAATTGATTGCAAACATTTATGCTTTCCTCTTCAGAACTATTTGAATCATATTCATAACTGGATGAGTAACAAACAAAAAAGCATATTCTCCGAATGTGAAGCCATTGTTTTGATTCTCAAGCAAGGCAAGACGTCTTGGGGAATTTGGGGAATCCATTACAATGTTTCATCCCCTCCACATATTACATAAAGAGCACCCAAAAAATGAATAAATAACTAGTTTTCAAATCTGAAGTCAAAGATAATGACTGTTATTGTGGTTTACATGGGACAATTCGACACTTTGTTTCGGATTTTAGCAAGCATCATGGCACTTGACATGCTTGACATCTTGATTTGCTTTCGCCCGCCGAATAAAATGATGTGGCGGGCCAGATTTGGCCCCCTGGCCTTGACTTTGACACCTATGGCATACAAGGACTAAATCAGTCCTGGTGGTTCAAGTCATCCCAATTTACAACGGATATTAGCATGTTCCCACCATGATCCGATGACATCATGAAGCCAAGACTTACGAAGAACAAGAACCCCGTGGCGAAGCGACTGAGCCCGATTGGGCTCTACCGAGACGTTGAGCATGGTGGGATTGCCGCCAACGATGCAGACGCGGTTATCTTGCTCGGCCTCATGGAACATTCGTAACAGATGATTGGCGATGACCCCATTCAGTGCCGAAATGGCCACCATGGGCACCACGAAGGACAAGAAGGCATTAACCTGTTCAGAAAGACACAAAAACAACCATGTTAGATCTTTTTTTTTTTTAATCATCCATATTTTACCTCTCAAAGAAAATAAAAAATCTGGATTCAGGGTGTGAGAACTTGGTGCTTTACGAGTCTAATTTAGTTACTTTTTGTTTGCTCTGTGTCCTTAAAGTTCCCGATTTTTTTTAATGGCTTTTACTTGTTTTCCAGCCCATCGGGTTTTTGGGGATGTTGATGCAGGCAGAGAGAGACCATGCGGGGTTGAGATGCAGGGACTCATAGATGAAAATGTTAATGGATTTAATGAACAGGAAGGCTGCCATGGAAAAGTTCTTTGACTCCAAGACGGTAAAGATTGATTGAAGCTGAAAGGGGTAGTGGGGGACGGGGGGGTTTGCGAGTAAAGCTAGAAGGACAACATTGGTGTGACAAGGAAATGGAACCTCAGGTTTGAAAGGAATATTTACAGTCAGCGGCACCAGTAGGGGTTTAGAATAACGAATGACCTGCTGTTACTTGAGTCACACTGCTTGAGTGGCTCCGAAAAATGGCGGCGAGCGCTGGCGTTTGGGGGAAAGAAAGAAAAAAAAAAAACATCAAATCAAGGAAAAGTCAAGGTTGAGTTGCACTTCCATACCCATCGCAATTTCACAGGCTTCAAACATGTTGATTAAGTGCAGAGGTCCAATTTGTTTAATTTACCTTCTTGTCCCTGAAGATTTACGACTGACCGTCGGTGGCTCTTCCATCATGTCCTTACTCGGATAAAAACAGACTACAAGTTCAATGGAAATTTTCTATTGAGGTATTTGGAGTGTAGTGCCATTTTTTGTTGTTGATGTTATTGTTCTGACAATAGAGGACAACCGACACCATTTTTTTGTTTCCTAACTGACATCAGAAGAACGTTTTATAGCACCTAAAATACCCAAAACACGCAGGCTGATATTTTTAGTCAAATGAAAAACACCAATAAAAATGACTTAAAGTGTCCAAAAATGACCGGAAATGGCCAGTTTCAGAAGGTCCCGCCCCCTTGTTCATGACGTCACGGCAAGACGTCTTGCCTTGCTCGAGAATCAAAGCAATGGCTTCACATTCGGAGAAGTAGCTTTCTTGTTCCTCATCCAGTTATGAATACGATTCAAATAGTTCTGAAGAGGAAAGCATGCATGTTTGCAATCGATTAAAGGAGTCCTCCCATATCAATTTGAGCCGTCAATGGCATCTGGACTGAAATGTAGTGTCCCAGAGCATGCAAATGATGGCGCCCAAGATCTGTTGGAAATGGGCTGATTTGTCCGTTGGGAATTTGTGTCAGCAAATATCAAATAGTTGTCTCAGTGCAACACACAACGATTCACCATTGCGTTATTGATGTGTTTTCCTTCTAATTTCGCCATCAACACGGATCAACACAAAGTTTTCAGAGAATGAGATCATGTTGATCCGTAATTGTTCCGTGGCCCATAATCCCGGCGTACTTGTTTCCTGTTAAAAGTCCCGGATCAACGGTCTCTGCTCATTTCCTTTTAATAGTTAGCACAAAATAATGAGAAGCATCATTTTAGTATGACCTTTTTTTCCCCGATGTGCTCTTTGCCTTTTGTTTGAGGTGACTGCGAATAAAAGGATTATGATCCATATAATCCAGGTCTATTTGGGTTCACTCAATTTATGAGGCGATTTCAAAGTAATCCTAAACGCTCTCCCGACACCCGCCAATCAACTAATAATGGATGTTTTTTTCCTCTCTCCTTCCTTACTTAAAAAAAAAAAAACTTCTACTCGTCCTTTTTGAATCCCAATATCGGTTTGTCGACTTGAGCAATGTACATAAATGACTTTGACACCTCTGCAAATATGTCGCAAAGTGCAAATTTTAGAAGTGACAGTCACGTATAATGATATACAGTAAAGTCTCGTTATATCGATATCGGATATATCGATAGTCCCGGTTATATCGATACTATTTCTATGCACGCACGGAGAAAATTACATGCAAACAGGGTCGGATATATCGATAGTCCCGGTTATATCGATATTTTTTCGGACTCCCTTGAATATCGATACAACGAGACTTTACTGTATTTAGTATTTGTAATAAAACACCCAATACACACGTTCTGTGAAACTATAGATTTGCATATGCTCTTATATATGTATATGTATATGTATATGTATATGTATATGTATATATTAGATAGATAGAGTTCGTCGAGTTGCTGGTTCTGGAGCCAAAAGGGGACATAAGCCAGTGTCTTCTTGTGCCGGTCCCAAGCTCGGATACATACAGAGGGTTGTGTCAGGAAGGGCATCCGACATAAAAGCTTGGCCAAAACAAACATGCCAATCAAACCTCTGTAGATGAAGGACAGTGATTCGCTGTGGCGACCCCTTGAAAGCCGAAAGGAAAAGAAGAAGAAGAAGACATAAGGTCATGTGTTGCCCGTGATGTACTTTGCCCATGTCTGCCCTAAAGTATAAACAAAAGTGTTTTTGTAAACGGCGCCAATATATACTCAACTATTGATTCTCAAGTCCTTGTGGACAACCTCCCATCCTGCATGACCCGGACGCCTGCTGCACAGCTTGATACAGATTTCAACATATTGGGTCCGGATGACCTCATGATACGGAAGCATGACATATGTACATATATAGTGTGTACAGATCTGACATTTGAAGCTCCCTGACAGCATTCCGCGCATCTGTTGACAAAGGCTGACACCCCTTCTCGACCTCCACATCTCTGTGTTGATCACAGCTATTCACACTTTCTTTCGACATTGCCCTCACTCAACTCTGCCTTCATGAGCTGACGACTATCATGGGGAGTTGGGGCTTACTGGCTTCCATGCCTTTGAGGTGTCCGTCTGGACGAAGCTGTGTGAGTATCCACATCGTGTTGAACAGCCGGTAAATGGGTGCTGACGCAGACAGCTGCGGGGGAGCTTTTTTTCATTCTGTTAAATGAAATATATATATACTACCAGTAAGACTTTAGTTCGCTGAAGAAGCATCTTGGATAAGAAGCGAAACGTCCGACACCGTCAAAGAAGTACAGATGACATCTGAAAAAAAAACCTTTTCAGCGATGGTCCAGTCTTGTACGACTGAGAGCTTACACAGAAGTTTGTGAAAATATTTTGGTCTTTTGTAAAGTCTAAATTGCTTGAATCAATTGATATTTTCGAATAAAGCTGCTTTCACATTGAAACAAAAAAAAACCCTAACAACAACAACCCAAAAATGTAATAACAGGCAGCAACCCGCCCCCCGCCTCTCACTCGCCTGCAGTTCGTGACAAGCCATTCCCCAAGCCTGAGCCGTCCCGACTCTGTCCCGACCGATTTATAGTCTAAAACAATAATTTAAAGTCACAATGTAGCTGAGAACATTCTCCCTTTAGAATACCCCCTGATTCCATTCACACGGTTTCACCAGAATAGATTGAGGAAGAAAGTTCCAGCTGCAGTGTTTTTTTTACAGTTGTGATTTGAAAGGCACAGCATAAACGAATTCTGGAATATAAGGCATCCAAAGATGCCACGCAGCCGGGGAAATTGATTTCCCATTTCAATCCCGCCGTCACAATCATTAATTCTAACACGCATTTATCTTCCTCGTCTGCATGAGGCGTAAAAAGTGAAGCGTAGCTGAAATGAAAGCAATTGAGATCTACTGTACGTGGTCAGCACGGGCCAAACTGATGCAGTTAGAGGCGTCTGCGCTCTATCACTGTTGCGTGAGGCCAGGCACTTGTATTCGTTTGGGATAATATTTGGAAGGTGTCCATTAGTCACGGTGTTATTTTAAACGTTTTCCTGGACAAAGCTGATTAATTAGGAGACTCGCACGCCCTTCCCCCTGTAATGTTTTACTATGGCTTAAGCATTCCATTTTGCTAAATGTTTTTTTTTTTTTTGTCTTTGTTCTTATTCACATTCTCAGTAATTTGATGTTAAAATCATGCTCAGGTACCATATTTCTACAGACTGTAATTACCTTCATATCTTCAGCCAACATTTATAGTGCAACATTCAAATTAGTCAACGTAGAATTATCACGAGTCCCGTTTATTTAGATCTCATCCATCAAGTTCATTTTATTTTTTTTCCTCTTGATGAGTAGAAGTGATACGGGTATTATAATCAATGAATCAATTATCAAGAATATGGGCAACACAATACAATACATTTTGATATATATAGCGCTTTAACAACAGTTAACATGGACAGCTATCATATACATGTGTTACACGTCCTCTTTGGCAAGAGATGACCATCTTCACTGGAATGGGGGGTGGTGAAGATGACTTGCGCGTGAGTTTGATGAAAGTGAAGGAGAGTTGCACAATGTCGTCTGCCTCACTCCCTCGTCCCAGCCCATCTGAATTCAGTGGCAAGACAGAGTCAAGACGACTGGGGATGGGTCGCGATGCAGTGGATGACCTCAGTGTTCTACGTGTCTCACTGTGCCCTACTTGCGCTCCACAACGCTTTGCTGGGCCCACCTTCATGCCCGTTGAACCAGTCTCGTGGTTTCCTCCACGCAATCTACTGGGTCCAGGCTTCACATGCGTAGGTCGACAAGCCCTACTGTCTATGTGGCATTCTCACTTCGACAGAGAGACTCACAAAGTTAGTAGAAAGCACCAGGGAGCAAAACTAAGATCAAGTCTGAATCATGCTGAGTCAAATGCCAAAGCGTGCAGGTGAGTTTTGAGATGGTTTTTAAAGATGGGCAGCGAGGGGGCTTGTCGATTGTTCAGTAGCAGGTCATTCCAGAGAGTCTGACCAGGAACGGAAAAGGCTCGATCCCCTCTGAGCCTTCGCTTAGTTTTTGGCACATCTAATAATGTCTGGTCAGCAGACCTGAGGCGCCGGGAAGGTATCCCGAGGTGGATGAAGTCTGAGAAGTAAGAAGAAGCATGGCCATTTGAAGTTTGAAGACAAATAATACGATCTTGAAAAGTACTCTAAAATGTATAGGGAGTCAGTGAAGGGATGCCAGAGTAGGAGTTATGTGGTCCCTCTTATAAATACCAATCAAGAGGCAAGCAGCAGCATTCTGGACCAGCTGGGGACACTTCATGGAGGATTTGGGCAAATCTTTTGAATTGTTCGTTGATCAAGGAAATATAGTGGGCTGCCTGCCTGAGGTCATGGGTTTGATCATAGCTCTGACATTCCTGTGTGGAGTTTACATGTTCTCTCCATACATATGTGGGTTTTCTGTGGGTACTACCTTTTCCTCCCACAATCCAAAAACATGCATGACATGCTGATCGAACACTCCAAATTGTTCTTAGGTGTAAATGTGAACGCGGATGGTTGTTCGTCCCTATGTGCCCTGCGAATGTCTGGCAACCAATTCAGAGTGTCCCCTGCCTACTGCGCAATCCTTGTGAGGGTAAAATGGTTCAGAAAATGGATGGTTAGAAGTATTATCAAAGGCGCTTTCCTTCCAAAAGCATTTTTTGGGGTTTGTTTGTATCATAGTGGCATCTTTTGAGGTGAGTTATCATAAGATGCAATTGTTCACTCAAAGAGGGCTGGCTTCGGAGGAGTCCATTTAGGAATCGGAACGACCCATGTGATAAGAGGCGTGATAAACGATAAGGCACAAATAGGAACCGTCAAGGGTGTGGTGGCCCAGCGAGGTGGATTTGTAGAAGCGGGTAAGATTGTAGAAGTTGACAGATGGTGGAGGGGAACCACTGCATTTGATATTTGCTTCTTGGGACTTCGCATGCCATCAAAGTCGTCAATGTGTGTTGAAGCGTTGAAAGCGTTCTCAATGAAATGACTCCTTGGGCTTCTCGTGTAATGAAGAAATATTCTTCCGGTTAATCTCCATTAACTGTCTAACTTCCCGAGCGGGGGTGTTTGCATTCTCTCAACAACCAGTTGAGGTCCTATTTATCATTTCCTGCGGCAGCGTGCTCTCATAAATGCGGTGACCCGTTTTTTTTTTTCTATCCATATAAACATTCATCTCACTTTTAAGCAGGGAGCAATGAAAATATTTACACAATGGGACATTGCTTTTACAAAGGCTCCCCACAGACGATTAGAGAACATTGTGTGTAGTTTTTTTTTTTTGTCACGTACGGAAGCAAACTCTTTGTAATTCCATCTGGTCTTTGGTGTTGTTGGTCTCCCAGAAGATCGGTTATGGAATATTTGAAGACTTGTGGTGGAGAGTGGAAACAGCGACATTCACCTTAGCACTGTCATGTTTTTAACTCATTCACTGCCAGACAATGTGCAAAAATGTGTCCACTCCAGTGCCAAGGTTGTTGTCATTTTCACTCAAATTGCAGGACCAACAGAATATTGAGTTTTAGGACATTCAACATAACATTCAATACAGCGTTAGAAACCTTACACTCTCTGCTTTCATCCGAAAATAAGAGTTAATTCCCAAGTTATATGGGTCTGGAGGTATTTGAGCTGGAAATGAGGGCGGCTGTACAAAATACAAAACATTACATATTGCTTTATATAGCGCTTTAACAACAGCTGAACGTGTAACAAAGCACTAACGTGGACAAAAGGGAAATGCTTCCCCTTAGTGGAAGGAAAAAACATTGCCGAAGGTCTGACCAACGTGATATCGGCACCCCCCGCAAGAAAAACAAAAACCTGATCAAATTTGGGAATGGCGCTCAATGTCACACTTTTCAATTCCGGAATAAATTTGGGAATGGCAACGAATGAGTTAAATGCTATCGGTTGAAATATTCCAAATGTCTTGCTGTTTGGAGAGTCTGCCCTTTTGAGAAACTTCCAATTGATTCATTGGTTGGAAATCACTTTTGCCATTTTGATCCGGGACCGGCATGACGATACGTTTCCATGACGATGGAGATGATGACGGCCTTACTTTTTTACTAAATGTTTCCCTACGCTTGGAAATGGTCTGAGTGTGACCAATGATGATCACATTTAACGACGCCTTCGAAATGACTTAATTCCTCACACTAATTAAACCCCAGCAATCTCCCTTTTCACTTGGCAGCCTCAGTACTGGCCGGAAACAAATTCGTTAATTCTACCACCGGTTTCTGATCTCGGCGTCAGATGAGTTGGCGGGCTAATAGCTCCTGACATCTACTTCTGTGCAAGTGGTGCGCAGCATTCCGTGAAGGATAATGATAATAACAATTCATTGGTTTATTGGCGCCTTTCATGGCACTCAAGGACACCGTACAAACAGGGGAAAGGAAAAATGAGCAGTACAAAAATATAAATAATAAAAATTAGCAAGTGATTTGGACAAGAAAGTGGGCTATGATAAATGACTGATGCCAGAGTGGAAAAAAAATTGAGAGACATTTTTTCTCGTCATTTATCGCCTATAGATTAAAATGTAACCCTTTGGGTAAAGATAACACGGTTGACACGTGGGCTCTGTATTTGCCGCCCAGTAGATGTCTGGCATGAAGCGCGACTGCTATAGAGGACCTCATCTGTTTACTAATCCGCTTCTCCTTACGAGGCTTGTGCTGGAGCCTATCCCGGCTGTCTTTGGGCAATAGGCGGGGCACACCCTAAATTGGTTGTCAGCCAATTGCAGGACATAGAAAGACTAACAACCGTTTATACTCATAGCACGTTTGGATACAAGAAAAATTTATTACATAAGATAATTTTAAATTTTGGTTGAGATTTTAACAAGTATCATGGAAGTTGAACATGTTTGATTTGCTTTCACGGGCCATATAGAATGACGTGGTGGACCAGATCTGGCCCCCAAGCCTTGAATTTGATATCCATGTTCTAGAGAAAGTGTGACAAACTCATTTTTTCGCCGCGGGCCACATTGTCGTAACGGTTTCCTCTCGGTGGCTGTTATGAATTTGGAGAAGCCATTTGTGTCCGGTTAAAACTTCGTTTGTCTTTCCTGGTTCGCGCATTGTCTGGAGTTCACTTGATAAAAATATCAGCAAGTACAATAGATGGTGGACAAACATCTACTTTATTCTAATGAGGCAGAGAAAGCACTTCTCCTCTCGGTGGGACGAAGACATGAGCACAAGAGCACAAAGAAGCAAAAAGAAGCAAGAGAGCAAAAGAGAACGAGCTCCCGCTCCTACAAGTTTTAAACGTAGAGTGGCGATCTGTTGTCCAATCAGTTGCGAACAAGTCGACCTTTCCCGTCCAATCGGTTACGAGCAACTCAGTGTTGGGCGGGTCTTAGATTGAAGTTGGAGCCGCTGCTTTTTTCCTCCAACGGCTATTGAACTAATAAGGCTGATAGTTTTATTTAACTAAATTAGACTGAAATTAAACGTGCACAATTCATAATATATACTAAGCTAAACATGAAAAAACATATGTTTACTTAATATAAACATGAAATAACGTAATATGTTTACTAATGTGCATAAACACTCTATCATTCCCTCCTGTTGTACATTTAAACATCAGTTCATACATTTCCAAAAGATTTCATGCATGCACGTCATACTAATTGCACAGGGAACCATTCTAATCTCATCTATCCAACGTCTAATATTATTTAACTTACCATGGAGAAGGCGAAAAACCTCTATCACAATTTTGCTGCTGTGATATATAACCTCTCCATTTTTTGGGGGTTTTTAATGAGGAAAACTCCTTCTCGGCTCTCCGTTTTCTTTTTTTGCTTTTGTTCTTTGGAGCAACCACTCTCTGGCCATGGTGTACTATCCCTAGCTACAACACTGGGTCCCCTTCACGCATTTGTTGATACAAAACCTTTGCGTAATTCACCTGGGAATTAGTTATCATATTCATTAGCATTGTTCTTAAGCATGGAATAATACAACCAATGACTAAGAAAATAAGTACAATCACAATTGCGAATGGGATAAACAGTCTGAGCAAAGTCTTATACCAAGAGCCCCCAAAGAGCCCGTCAAAGATCCACGGTTGATCAGGCCGGTGATCTTTGGCCATGGCATCCCTGAGATCCCTGACAACAGACAGAGCATCAGTCATGTTTATGGAATTCGCTTCTTCGGGTATGTACGTACAACAAGTATCACCCACCATAGCACAGACGCCCCCTTGTGGCGCGGTCAAAAGGTCCAAAACCATTCTATTTTGCAGCACCATTTGTCTAATTGCTGCAATTTCAGTGTTTTGCATTTCATCTACTTCCAAACTGGCGTTTACAAACACTTGAAACCTGTAGTCAATTGTTTCAATTCGTAGCATGTTTTTAGCTACTCCAATTTGTGGAAAAAGAGCTAACATTACCTTACTTCCCGTGCTATGGTGTTTGAATTGTTCTGGAACATCAGTTCCCCAGATCGAATCGTGGGGCTTAAACGACACTCTTCTTTTCACATGATGGTGTGCTGGACGACTGGTAATGATGAAAGTATTGTCAGTCACAGTAACAGGTGCGCACATACCGTAGGCTTTCGGAGGAATAAAAGAATATACTTTCCAACCACATAACCACCAAAGATGTGAAGATACAGGTAAAATGGTGACATTGGTGTTTAACGGTAGCACGTATAAACATCTATTCTCATCTATAAAACCTAGATTTTGACCTGTACCGTACATTGCAACGCATACTGGTAATCGCAATCCGCTCTCGGTCATAACCTGATTTTCAGTTTCCAAAATGGTATCCAAACTTGGAACAATCTCTCCTCTCGAAGCATTGCGAAGAACTGGAAAATGTTGATCAGGTTTATGCGAAGATATTAACATATACGCAGCTCGAGCCATTTTATCTCCAAATACCTTTGAATGCACTCTTTGTTGCGTTACAGAATGTGGCATAAAAGAACAAACAAAGCAATTACTTTTCCTATTTTGTTTAGCAATTAATGTAGCATAACGATACCACGTGTTTGATAACAACGGATTCCAGTCATGTTTTTCTCCTGCAAATGGTTGATATAATGCGTCCATGACATCTGAATTTTGGGCTTTTTTGTCAGGTGTTTCCATCCAGGCTGTCGGTTTGATGTGTGGTTTGCGCTGGAAAGGCGATGTCACGACTGGTGTTGTCAAAGATGACAACATGCATATAGTTACAGGAAAACCAGTGTGATGTTCACGAAAATCAGGACAGAGTCTCAAGTCCATGCATCCCGCAACCTTGTGGGTTACGATAACGAGTTGGATATCTGTCATTGTGCCAGTTCCAGTTCCTAACCAGTTCCCTTGAGTTATCTTTCTGACAATTCGTTTTGCTTCTTGGGCACAGCTATTTTGAACCCATTTTGTTTTGGGCTCAGAATGGACCACAACTGAGTCCCAACCAGTGGTCCAAGTCTTCCCTGACTTGATACGAGCGTACCAAGAACCATGAGGGTAATCACTTCCCGTTTGTCGTGCTTCGTTCCTGAGGATGTTAAGAGGAAATGAGATGATTCCTGCATCTTGTAGTGGCAAGCAGGCTACAGGATGTGCCATGCTAGGGCACTTTTCTGTCATCGTTGGTTGCAATGGTGGAGTTTGGCAGGCTGATGGAATGGGAGGCTTTACGTGCGTCATCTGGATTGCCTCCACTAATTCATACAGCAAGATGATGTGGACCAAACCCATGGCTATTGAGTGGTTTGGCTCCGTCTCTCTTCCACCTGCTCCGGATCTGGTTGGTGAACGATTTTGCAGTGGCTTTGATGCACCCAGGTGGATCTCTCGGCGATTTTGATGGCAGTTGGCGTGGTTATCAGCACGGTGAATGGCCCCTCCGACTTTGGTGCCGACCTTGATCAGCGCCTTCGGGGAGCCCAGCAGCCTCTCTGTTCCTGCAAAGGGAACACAGGACTGCGGCAGTACACGTGCTGTGGACCTCTTTGTTGTTGTACAACATTTCACACAACCATTTTGCCAACAAAGCGCCTGGATCTGATTCATTCTTTTAGAATAAAATGCAACTGGTTTCAGCTTTTGTCCATGCTTTTGTAACAGGACTGAAGTCATGTATTTGTCTTTGCAGTCAACTGTTTGAACAAAAGGTTTGTCATAGTCAGGTAAAGCTAAAACGCTAGTGTTTGCTATCAAATTTTTTAATTCTGTAAATGCTTTACTGCCCTCTTCGGTCCACTGAATAGAGTCTTTCAGTGCCATTTCGTCTTGGTATATAAGTGTCAATAATGGTTGGGTAACTTGTGCATAATGCGGAATCCAAGTTCTGCAATAATTGCACAGTCCCAAAAACGTCATCATCTGTTTTTTCGTCTTAGGTCGAGGAACCTGCAAAATTGTCTGTTTTCTCTTAGTTGTCAACTCTCTTCCCTTTCTTGACAAAAGATGTCCTAAGAAAACTACTTCTTGTTGACAGAACTGCAATTTATCCAAAGAAGCTTTGTTACCTGTATTCGCTAAATATTGGAACAAAGCTATTGATACAGTCTTGTTCTCGTCTTCAGTCGGTGAAGCAATTAAGATGTCGTCAACATACAAAAGAATCTGAGAAGATTCAGGATGTTTAAAATCAGCAATACACGAAGACATTTCCTGTGAAAAAATTGTAGGACTATCTGTAAACCCTTGTGGTAATCTTGTATATGTATATTTTTTCCCATTAAATGTAAATCCGAACCAATGACGTGAATTTTTGTGTAATGGAATGGAGAAAAAGGCATTGCTCAAATCAATCACTGTAAACCATTTTTTGTCAGGTTTTAAACTGTTCAATAATGTGTGCGGGTCTGGCACACACGGAGCACGTGATTGTATGGATTTATTTACCTGTCGTAAATCATGCACCATTCTCCAAACTCCAGATTCCACTTTTTTAACAGGAAATATCGGTGTATTACATTCACAAGTTGGGTCTTCAATCAAAATACCAGCTTTCACCATATCCCGTATTACAGGGGTGATGCCAATAATAGCGTCCTGTTTTAATGGATATTGTTTAAGTCTTGGTCGATAAGTCGTTTTAGGCAATACTTCAACTGGTTTCGCTGTTTTAAGTAAGCCCACATCAGTTTTTCCCGATGACCAAAGGGTGGCAGGGACGTCTGGAAAGTCCTCCGCCCCTAAAGTGGCCATCAGTCATAATTCTAGTGAATCGACCTTTACTGGGTCCCCCATAGCGTCAACTACGAAGGACTCCAGAAAATTCACTTTTTTGGGTTTATACCCTTCTTCTGTTGGTATTAAAGCTATTTGCAATTTTTGTAACAGGTCTCTCCCCAACAAATTTATAGGATACTCTCCACTCAAGACCATAGTGACCTTGTATGGACTTAGTCCCTCATCTAAAATTTTTATTGGTTTGGAAATCGGTAACAATGTCACTTTCCCATCTGCAGATACCACAGAAATTTGTTGTCGACTCGGAGTGACACCTGGAATGGTGTCTCTTAACACTGATCTGCATGCACCACTATCGCAAAGAAATTTGACATCCTTTTTCCCGATTTTTAGCCAATAATAAGGTTTTTCGTTTTCCGGTAAGGTTAAGGCAAACACATTAGTCAAATCCAAGATTTCAACTGGTTTTATTGATTCCCATTCCTCACTGTTGTGACTGTTGTCATCAGTGTTGAAATGGGGTTCCTCGCGTCAATCTGAATGTTTTGTTTTATGTCCTTCACCATATCGCGTATTATATGGTGGAGGTCTGTAAGATTTCCCATGTTTCCTTTTCGGTATAGGTTTCTTTTTGCAGTGGCGAGCCATATGCCCTACACTGCCACAACTGTAGCATCGATCATTGTGCGGCATCCGTCTCTTCATCCGATCCTGGTATAACACGTTCTCCATTATGTTACCCATGGTAGATGCCATCACATGTTCCATCGGCGAATCTGCACCATTTCCCCACTTTTTTCTCACCACTTCTTGGGCGTGTATTGCCCATTCCATGAGATCAACCAACCTTCCAGTCCGGTGTTGGACATAATGTTTGCGAATGAAATCTCCAATTTCCGGCGTCAAATTCTGCAAAAATGTTTGCTTGAATTGGTTGACATATATAGAATTCTCATCAGCAGATTCAGGAATACAGCAGTGGTTTCGAAAAACATTTTCCAAGCGTCCCCGAAAAATGTTAATATCTTCCCCACGTAACTGTCTACAATTCTGAATTAAGCCAAAGTTTGGTGTTTTCTTCCATAATGTTCGGATGTTTTCACAAACCAATCTTCGTTGGGTTGACGCTTCCTCGTACGTCATATTTGTTCCCATCGATGTTTTCCCAGTGAAGTCACCTTTCACCCGATTCCAATGATGTCCCAAGCATCTCCTGAAAACCTTAAGTGTTTCTTGTCCATTCAACTGATAAGAAGCACATAATTCCTCAAAATTCTCAGTCCAACTTTCTGCATTTTCAACAACATTACCTAGTCCTTTACACGCTTCTGCAACATCACTGTCGCCCCATGGCCGATAAACCAAGATAGTTTGATCATGTATGCTTGAAGAATTAGGATTTGCTACCTGAATGAGTGGCAAAGCGTCACAGTCGCTTCCATTATTCATTTCAATTCCATTCAACTCTTCAAACGGATACAATTGTCCAGAACAATTTGCTTTGCTCCTCGTACGCGAAGAGACACAATCAGCGGCAATCTGATTTGCCATCTCAGGTTGCAATCCTCGTATTCCTCCAGTAGGGGTCATAAGCGCTCCATTCTGCTGGTCTGCCCAACAGACATTTGGAGTCATCACCTGGGGGGCCCACGCAGGGGGGCCCACCCGCCCCACAGGGGTTGAACAAATGGCGTCCTCCCCCTTCTTCAGCTCCGCGGAGGAGGAGGGGGGTCGTGGCGCCTCGACGGGGCAGCCCCCCGCCTCTCCCCCTCGCCTCCCTGGGGATTGAAACAATGGCTGCTCTCCATTTTCCACCAACTTTACATTGGGACGTGCAACAGACGAAGCCACAGTTTCATCGTCAGAGCTCACTTTGGAAGACATTGCAACTATCGCTTTCTCCTCTTTTTTCATCCGTTTGGCTTCCATCTCTCTCTCTCTGATTTTTGCTTGCGCAATCCAAGCTTCGCAGGCAATTATCTCGGCACGTATCTTTCCAAGAGATTTTTTCATCGCGGATGCTTCTTGAAGTTTCAATAGAAACAAAACTTCCTTCAGAGGCTGGAGTTGTAAAGAACCAGAGAACGTACTACAGTCCATCCACTTCTTGCAATAAAGTTCGCTACCAGGGAACTTTTTGGACATAAACTCTACGTCCCTATGAATTGGGGTCTTTTTAGAAAAAATAGCACCCATTTTCACGATTGCAACAACAAATTCCTTCTTCAGCTATCACAAGAAAGGAAGCACACCTCGCGATGTTGATTCAAAACCCAAGAACAAAGGGCGTGATTCGCGCCAGTCCTCAGCCAGGATGCGCGTTCACGCACACACACAAGGAATGCTCTTACGCACACACACACACACACCAACGGCTCAAATGACTTCGCCCCCACCCTTTCTTCTCTCCGAGACAAAGAACTTTCTCTGAGCCACGATGCTAGCATAGACAAACCAAGTTAAAAATGTATTTTTGATCTTATTTCTTTCCTCTCGACTCAGTACAATAGCAGCTGCCCTAAAACACTTCCGCTCTACAGACTAAAAGCGGTCCACCACACAAACTGAATCCCAGCTATCACCACCTTGTGAACAATATTCTTTCGCTGGAAAACTTCCGATTCACATTTCGGCGTGTGGATATTGTGTGCACCTTAATATGCACTCCTCCACCGGCACACGTATTCTCATTTGGCCACCTTGCCTAACGAAAATCGCTTCACACCGGTCCGTACGTGAGTCAAGTGGAAAAGAGACTCTCTGGCCAGGAGGTCTCACAATGCATTCAAACAATGGCTGCTAGCTAGCGCGCTACTTACTTAGTGAACTTTTGAATGCTGCCGTGTAGTCCTTCAGCCAGAACGCGAGGAGCCCAACTGCCACCAGAAAGTTGTGATTCTTTCTGTCTCTCGCGTGGAGGATTTTCCGCGAACAGGCTTTAGTGAAGAACGAAAAAAAAAACTTCGTTTCTTCCGTAGGTCGTCCCAATCAAAGCGCAGATTTGACGCGCATCTCAATGCGGGCCTCCCGTCGAAAAAATCATAAACGGGTCAATCGCCAAGAGCTTCTTTAGCTCCCGTCTCGCTTTGACTGGTCACCCAGGTTGTGGTCCTCGAGCAAAGGCTGGTCGACGTAGCACGGGTTTTTCGGCACCAATTAATGTCCGGTTAAAACTTCGTTTGTCTTTCCTGGTTCGCGCATTGTCTGGAGTTCACTTGATAAAAATATCAGCAAGTACAATAGATGGTGGACAAACATCTACTTTATTCTAATGAGGCAGAGAAAGCACTTCTCCTCTCGGTGGGACGAAGACATGAGCACAAGAGCACAAAGAAGCAAAAAGAAGCAAGAGAGCAAAAGAGAACGAGCTCCCGCTCCTACAAGTTTTAAACGTAGAGTGGCGATCTGTTGTCCAATCAGTTGCGAACAAGTCGACCTTTCCCGTCCAATCGGTTACGAGCAACTCAGTGTTGGGCGGGTCTTAGATTGAAGTTGGAGCCGCTGCTTTTTTCCTCCAACGGCTATTGAACTAATAAGGCTGATAGTTTTATTTAACTAAATTAGACTGAAATTAAACGTGCACAATTCATAATATATACTAAGCTAAACATGAAAAAACATATGTTTACTTAATATAAACATGAAATAACGTAATATGTTTACTAATGTGCATAAACACTCTATCAATTTGAATGTTTAATTCCCTCCACATATTACATATAGAGCACACAACAAATTAATTAAGAACTAGTTTTCAAATTTGAAGTCAAAAATAGTGATTGATATTGTGGTTTCCATGGGACAATTTGAAATTTCGGTTCGAACTTCAGCAAGCATCATGGAATTTCACAAGTTTGCTTTGCTTTCGCGGGCCGAATGAAATAACGTGGTGGGCCAGATTTGGCCCCCGGGCCTTAAGTTTGACACCATGATCTAGAGTGTTCTATTAACCTGCCACGCTTGTTTTTGAAATACGGGAGGGAACCAGGCATGCACAAAAAGCAAATGCAAACTCCACAATGGATAGCAAGAGCACATTTGCACAGTGAGTCTGACATGCTAACCAGTGGACCGGCCTGCCAAGTTGCAGAAGACTCATTTTTGTTATTGTTCTATAGAACTGTGGTACGGCGTATGTTTTAAAAAGGCTGTTTTCCACCATCATGGGCATGAACCCAGCAAACTTCTTCTCCTGCCAATAAAATGGGCTCCTTTCACTCCCTGCATAAGAAGCGTGCTGCATGAAAAACATACACAAATTATGTGTATAAGGAACTGTAAGCAGGGTCGGGGTTGGGGAGGTCGTAAAATTGATTTGTGCACTTTGGAGGTATATTCCACCTGGATCAGACCAATCCGACCACCACACCTTATATAGCTACAAGTTATAAACAAAGATTGTAATAATAATAATACGAACAATAATGAATTGACTGAAATGATTTCTGCAATGATTCAAAGGATGGATGCTTGCTTTTTTTCATGTTGTCAAGAAATACGCTGACATCCTCAAAGAATCATCAGAATCATCTTTATTGCCAAGTATGTAGAACACACAAGGAATTTGTTTCCGGTAGAACAGGCTGCACTAGTACCGTCGTCAAAAAAACTGCTAAGTGGCACTATACAGCAACTTCTAATTGGTCTGCTTCCTGAGTTAACGTGGCAATGACATTGATATTATACCCCCCATTTGAAACCCGTGTAGCATCCAACGGTTATGAAACGGTTTCTTCTGGTAACGATTAAAATGAAATTGAGGGGGTTCGTTTATTTTGGTCTAGTCGTGTTCCTGTAAAGGTTAACCACACACGAAGCGACCGGATATCATGCAGTCAGGAATGATGTTAACAGCCACATTCTGCACTAGCAACAAAAATGAGCTTGAGTGTTAGCAGAGGCTATTAGTTCAGGTGACTGTGTTGTTTATACACTCAACATACACACACACGTGAAGGCAAGTATCTGTGTTTGTGTTGATAATTTGAAGTCATTTTTAAAAAATTGAAACCTCCGCAGTGTGTTGTGGTAATCAATTCTAAATGTGTGTTATTTTTGAATGCCTTCCTAAATGTGTAGATAGTATGCAGCGGGTGAAAGTACTGATTACTGTATCTCACCCCGCTGTTCCACCTGTGAGCTGGGTCACACATCTGACACATTTGGTAGTGTCACCATATGTCGCCGACGTGTGCTGAGAGCAAACCATCAGTGAATGCAACTTGGCCAATTGGACTGTTGACCTGATTCAGACAGATTGCAACGATGGATTGAGTATCTGAGGAGCTGTCTCGGGTGCAAGAGGTGTAGCGTCGCTTCATGTCAGCGACAGGTCACAAGTCATGCAAACTTTCCAGGAACGTGGGCACACTTGCAAGCAGCAGAATATGATACTAGTAGCAATCAATAGTTTACACCCAATTGCATGTTCCTGATGTTCACGTTGTGTTCCCCTGTCATGTACTGTATTTTCCACAGAAGCATTGCATTCTAAATGAACAGTAGGCCTTGTAATTGGATCCGCTTTATATATTTATGAATCTATATTCTGATTTCTTGGATGTAGTATTTTAAATGTTCTAAAAAGTGCTTTGTTAAAGCTACAGTGGTTGTGAAAGCTCTATATAAAGAAATCTGTATATTATTGCATTCCTCTCAGTGTAGCTCTTTCTAGTGGATGCATAATGCAACCGCGGCAGTGGTTGTGAGAAGTCTGTATAAATAGATCTGTATTGTATTGTATTCCCTTTAGTGTCAGTCCATCCATTGTAGCTTCTATTTTATGTAGCTTATATTGTGGTGCACCATAAATATGAAACCATTTTTAAAATAGACCATTCTTCAAAGGTAGTCCAAAGTGCCTTATAGTGCCTTATAGTGCGGAAAATACGGTAGCTGACAAAAACAAAAGAAAAAGCTTTCAGTTTGATGCCATACAGTTAGTGCAAATTACGATCACATCCAAATTGTCAAATGGATACCTCTGTTGTCAGTCAAAACTGAACTTTTGTGTCTTTTTGAAGACAAAATACTGTATATCCTCTATTAAACATCAATAATATGTGGGTCGAATTCATGTTGTCACCAGTGATTGTGCATGTCAATATAATATTTTACAACTATTCTATGTGGCCTTAAAATAACTACGACGTTAATCATACCTACAATGGCAAAAATAATCCATCCATCCATTTTCCAGACCGCTTAATCCTCATTAGGGTCGTGGGGGGTGCTGGAGCCTGTCCCAGCCGTCTTTGGGCACCGGGCGGGAGACACCGTGAATTGGTTACAAGCCAATCACAGAAATAATACGAATAAATGAGATAATTTCAAGATAGGATGGGTCATTAATAGGATGACATTTCCAAACAGAAACGGATGTTCACATTAACTGCAAAAATCCACAATGGGAATTCTGATAAGGAAGGTCTAGAAAGATAACTGTTTTCAGGATTGTGATGAAACCATCATTGCAAAACATTGTATAACACACAGCACACCTCCAGAAATTAGACAATGAGGACAGAAAGTGCCACAATTTGCAGAGAATAGAGAATTGATGCATGATTCTATATAGTGCAAATTTCCCCATAATATTGTGGTGCTGGCGTTTGTCAACGCTTGACATGTATAACCATGTGTAAAAACAAACCAAGCCAAAAAGCAATATCTAAATGTGTTTTGCAATTGAAATTGAAGTCGAGTGTGGACACAGCAGGAGTCACTCTGTGCAATAACAAGTAACCTGGAGGTGGACGAGCCTTTAAGTGCACACGAAACGCACTGCGTGTTAAATGTAAATATCACCTAACCATTTTCGATAGCGCATATCCTGCTCAGGGCCGCAAAGAGCTACAATTTAGGCCAGACGCCTTCAAGTGAAAGGTGGTCAACCCGCAAGTCTCGTTGCCAGTCGATCACAATTGAGGCACATAAAGTACAATAGAGAAACAGACAGACATCCACCACACACACACACACACACACACACTCACACGCACACATCCTCAATGAGGGGTGAGAAGAGATTAAAATACACTAGCAGTTAAATGACGTAAGCAGACTCATTTATAGCTGGAAGACTCCAGTGACAACACACGCATCTTGATCTGTTGCCTTTGGTTCCTTTTGTCTTGCTGCTGTTAACTCCTTTTTCCATTTGTGTGACAGCTAAACATGTTAAAAAGTGAGTTCTGTGAAGTCTGACCAAAATCTAATTTGCATTCATTAATATTAATCGACCTATGTTTTATTCTTGAGCTTGAATGACAGTCAAGAACCTCCAGTTAAAAGAAAAAAAAAGTTGCCTTTAGGTGATAGTTTGACCTGAACATTAATTCGACATTCTGACTTTTAATTACTGGTAAAACTTAATTAAGCTGTGTCCCAGAAGGGATCGTTTTGAACAACACAATCAAGGCTTAAACTAATTTCTTTTTAATTTATTGCGCTTGCTCAATAACATCACACTGTAAAGCTATTTTTCGTCTAAGCCGCAGCTCGGTTAGTCCTTCTCCTTCCTGTTTCATTTTCAAGTGATCAAGTGCTATGGACAAAGATCATTAAAAACATATCGTAGTTCATACTTTTACATCCGACTGTGTCTGCTTCATGAGATAGACCGATGTAGAAGCTAGCTACGAGTTTGCTAGCTAGCAATAATCAATTAATTTTTAATTAATAAAGCAATTAAAAAAGAGGTTTTTCCATTTTTTTATGTTGCCTGCTGCCTTCGAACCTGCCAATAGTTGAATTTTCCCACACACAAAGCTTCTCTGAGCCCAGTGTCGATCGATGGTTGAAGAATCATGCTTGGGGTGTATTGGGATCTTACAGCGGCTTATGCAGCATCCAGTCTTACTCATTTATAAAATGTTATTGCAGCGATATGATCGCTTCCTGCGTGCTACCACGGTCCAATAGCCGAATGTCCTCCGCCAGGAATGAAGCCCAAGAGATTTTATCTGGAGTTGTATACGTAACATCAATGTTCATTTCCATTGCATGAAACAGTCTTGCGTGGTCAGAAATGACTCCCGACGGATAATGGCTATTTTCTGAACCCAGTGGCCATTGGGAAAAAAAGCATCAGAGGATAAAAAATGCCACTGTATTAGGTCAGTGGAGTGATGAGCCATAGCAAGTTCACATTGAGGTTGTGTGTGTGTGTGTGTGTGGGGGGGGTGCTTTTCCGAGTGTTTGATGTTTTGGTGAAATTATGTACGTCACAAAAAGCGTCAGCATAATTTGTGTGTGTTCTTTGTAATAACACGCTAAGTAGAGCTGTGCGATAATTCAACATCAATATGTATTACGATCGACAGGTGATCAATATCAATAGTAAATAGCTGTGAGGACATTTTTAATACCAGAAAATCACAATGTGAAAAAATGTCCAGTTGGCCCACGAGGAGGTTCTCTATGGCAAATTCAAAATTAATCTCTTAGTTCTTAGTAGGTTCCTACGGCCGTTTGGAAACTTTCGGTTGTTCATCGTCCCCAAAACATAGTGCCGGTACGTGCACTAGGTGTGCCCAGTGGATCTTAGTTTGACTGTTTTGTGCTTTCTATTGTCGTGTTAATGTATGGTTTTATTGTTGTATATACGATACATTTGCCTTCCCGATTAATTTGTCGCAACTCTCCATGTACAGCACTTTGTATAGCGCAATGGTTGTATTAAAGGACAACCGACGCCTCCGGACAAGTTGTGTCCATCATTTGTCAAATGGCTTCAAATGACTTCTACTGAACGTATTTTACAAAGATTCCCCCGCATATTAAAGCTAGATTTTACCTTTTAAGACTTGCGCTGAATATTCCGGAAGTCTTGTTTTTGAGTTGGTGACGAGTCCTGACGTCATGTCACGTTTGGAACGCCGCTGTCCGTGAAAGTGACACACAATGCATTTTGCGGTACTTTGGTCTGAAAACTTCGTGTTGATGGCGAAATTAGAAGGAAAAAACATAAACAACGCGATGGTGAATCGTTGTGTCTTGCATCAAGACAACTATTTGATATTGGCTGACACAAATTCCCAGCAGACAAATCAGACCATTTCCTACGGAGCTTGGGCGCCATCTTGTGCATCTTCTGGGTTCTACATTGCTGTCATTGACGGCTCAAATTGAGATGGGAGGACTCCTTTAATCGATTGCAAACATGTATGCTTTCCTCTTCAGAACTATTTGAATCATATTCATAACTGGAATAGTAACAAGAAAGCATCTTTTCCGAATCTGAAGCCATTGTTTTGATTCTCGAGCAAGGCAAGACGTCTTGGCGTGACGTCACGGACAAGGGGGCGGGACCTAATGAAACTGGCCATTTCCGGTTTCATTTCGAAGTAGTTTTTGGACACGTTAAGCCATTTTTGTTGGTGTTTTGCATTTGATGCATGTTGTTTTGCATGTTTATCATCCTGCCTGTTTTGGGTATTTTAGATGCTATAAAACGTTTTTCTGATGTCAGTTAGGAAAGAAAAAAGTGGTGTCAGTTGTCCTTTAAAGTGCTCTACAAAGACAGTTGAGTTGAGTGGGAGATCGGTGAAACCTATACCTCTCCGAACACACTCGCTTTTAGACTCGTGCAAGAGTGTCACAGTCCAACAAGTAAAATATGGATGGAATATAGCAATAATGATCCCATAAAAAATAGGAATATTAAACAGTAAATAAAGTAGTCTTAAGGTAATGGGTACATAGTAATTTAATGCATACACTGCAAGAGTAGTAGTTCACATCACTTCGAGTGTATGAATGAAAGTTTATATACAGTAACTCAGTGGTAATATAATAGCTTTGGGGTACTCCAACAAATAAGATTTTTTGGGTGCTCTAAAGGAGGAGAAACCTTGCACATTCACTAAATTCCAATTTATACAAAAACAGGTTTGTTTGTTGTGGTTTTTTTGTATTTTTTTTTGGAAGAGAATCAGAATCATCTTTATTGGCCAAGTGTGTAGAACATAAACTGTGTAGAGAGTTAATAGATAGAGGGAAGAAGCTGTTGAAATGTCTGATGGATTCGGCGCGTATCGATCAGTAGCGCCTGCCTCAGGGGAGTAGCTGGAAAAAGTGGTGGGCAGGGTGTGGAGGGTCCAGTAGGAGTTTCCGTGTCTTGACTTGGTTTTGGTTGTAAAAGTCAATAATTGTAAATATTAGGTTGGATGAAATACTTTGAGCATATTATGATACATTTTCAGCTCTATTGCCTACCATTTTGTGGGACAAGGAATAACTGTTTGTTGATTTTTTTGTAATCTTATTTAGGAATAGCTATTCACCTTTTCCGTAAATGCGCTCATTTTCCTGCCTTCCAGTTGTACGAGAGGAACACAGCAATCGCAGATAAAAATGACACTTGAAGAATAAAAAAAGAAAACCCACTGGGGTTGCAAACCCGAAACAGACAAGAGTGATGAAATGCCCCCTCGACGAAGCATTTGGCAGCGATCCTGCAAGTTAATGTCCCATCTCTTGCCCTTTCGCCTCCAGCTGTGTGACAAAGCCCCCGCAGAACAAGTCACCTCATCGTTACTTCCTCATTTATCACAAATTTAGTTGGGCTCCTGAGTCAATGTCAAGGGTGTGCACTGGAAAACAATATCAGGGAAATTGGAGCAATCATTTCGAGGGCACACAATAAATAGCCTTGAGAAGGTCCGACCGAGTTTTGTTTTGTTTTGCTCGAATGATTGCAGGGTGCGATATGAGCCCGAGGGTGGCGTCTGTTGTAAATAAAATGCGTTTACACAGCAGATATAAATATGCCGCATGTTATTGCATGTAAGCCTCTATTTAATTCCCGGAATCCCTCCTTTATGTTATCGAATAAAGGATGAAGCGTAATGTAGGCTGACATGAGCTGATGTCCATTGCGGTGCATTTTTTATTGAGGTCCTTTAATTCGTGTCTCAATGATTTATTCAAGAATCTTGCTGGACAAATTGTAGCGTAGCTACAATATGACGATCATTGATGATCCGAATGACATCTTGGCAGGGGTCTGTGCTCCACTGGCAGTTACTTTTGTTCGCCACTGATTTCCCTCATATGTTCAGCTAAGTGAGAACTTGAAAGGAAGGAGACCAGCGAGAAATGGGGCTGCTCCACAGTGATTGTTGACACCTGAATTCAAATTAAGAATGTTGACTTGCACGATGCTTAACTCATTCACTGCCATTCCAGAATTTATTTGGGAATTGAGAAGCATGACTTGCAGTATCATTCCCGAATTTGTTGGGATAAAGCGCTGGTCAGACCTCTGGGAATTTTCCCCTCCCACGAGGGTGCAGCATTTGCCTTTTGTACAGTTGCCCCAATTTCAAGCGCAGATAACTCCAGACCCATACAACTTAGGAATTAACTCCTTTTTTTCCGATGAAAGAAGAGAGTCTAAGGTTTCTAACGCCGGATTGAATGTTTATGTAGTCCTAAAACTCGATACTCTGTGGGTCCTGCAATTTGAGTGAAAATGACAAAAACCCTGGCACTGGAGTTGTTGAGTGTACGTGTGTAAATGTGTGTGTGTGTGTGAGGCAAAGACGTGATTGGTGTAATTTCACTGATTGATGTCACCTGCGAAACGAGCTAATCGTGTGATAATCAACAATCATGTGTGAGCAAATGAAAATCTTGTCATTGCCTCTTCCTCCTCCTCCTCCTCCTGCTGCTCCTTGAGCGGTTAAAGAACGAAATAAGCAACACGAAAAAAACTCGCGTCAAGTGAATCCATCCATAAGGACAAGAAAGCACGCGTCGCCGCTTCATGAAAAGGCGCGACCCACCTGGAGCACCGTCTTCATGGTGACGGGGGCCACGGTGGTGGTGCAGATGTGCTCGCCCTGGCGCGTCTCCTGGCCCATCGTGAAAAGCATCGGCGTGGCCAGCGCGAAGGAGGCGAGCCACATGCCGCTGATCAGCTTCTTGGTGCGGCTACGCGACATGATGCTCTTGGCTTTGAACGGGTGGCAGATGGCCATGTAGCGCTCCGCGCTCAGCGAGGCGATGTTGAAGGCTGTGGCGTACGAGCAGCCGTCGCGCAGGTAGTAGTAGCCGCGGCACACCGCGTCCCCGAACACCCACGGGTGGTGGAACCAGATGAAGTTATACAGCTCGATGGGCATGGAGAGCACGAGGATGAGCAGGTCGGACACGGCCAGGCTGGCCAGGTGGTAGTGGACGGTGCTCTGCAAGTTCTGCAGACTCTTTTTGCTCAGGAGGGTGTACAACGTGATGGAGTTGCCCAACGAGCCCACGGCCAACAGAAGCAAGTAGATGATGGTCACGATCACTTTGGAATAAACGTCCGTGTTAACTTCCAAGTCCTCCCTGTCCTCCGGGTCGGGATCGGCGGTGCTATTGTACAAGAAAGAATGATTCCAGAAAAAGATCTGCGCCGGAGCTCCGCGGTGCGTGAAGTTGAAATCCATGTCTCGGCTTTTTTTTTGCGCATGCAAAAATCTTCAAATGAGTTTGTTCTTGAAACTAGGCGATAACTGAGAAGATTCGACACGCATAGAAGAAGACGCGGTCCGGTGTGGGGAGGACAGAATTGAAGCTGCGTTTATATTTTGCACCCAGGAGGCGTGCACCATGCAATTGGGCGCCGCTGCCATGACGCAAAGGTGGAGCCTGATTTTTCGCACTTCTTTCCCCATTCAGTACAAATTTCATTCACACTGCAAAATTAATAATAATCACCGAAAATATGTTGTTTGTCATGCCCCGCCCTCAATGTAAACGACACACCGTGTCTTCTTTAAAATTTATAGAATTATGAACGGCCTACAGCATTGGTGTCAAAGTCAAGGCCCAGGGGCCAAATCTGGTCCGCCACATCATTTTATTCGGCCCGCAAAAGCAAATCCAAGATGTGAAATTCCATGATGCTTGCTAACGTCCGAACCAAAATGCTAAATTGTCTCATGTAACCCACAATAACAGTCATTATTTTTTACTTCAAATTTGAAAACTAGTTATTCATTCATTTGTTGTGCGCTTTAGATGTAATACAGTATGTGCCAGGAATTAAACACTTTAATGGCTTCCCCAAATTCATGTGGAGGCCGTAACTACAATGAAAAAAAAAACCAGTTTGACATCCTTGGCCTACCGCAATGACAAACATTATTTAGAATTAATCGTGGCGGTGAGGCGGAATGGGGTAATTTAACTAATAAAATTCTGCATTCCATGATTAATGGCAGCAATAAATAAATGAGCAGACTTGCTACATGGCTGTTTAACATCTTGAGCGGTCTGGCCAAATATTTAAGTGTTCTGATCTTGCTTACAAATGCAATATCAGTTTCATACGAAACATACTTAGACTGAATGTGTGAATTCGTGTTATGAGCTCAACTATAAATATGAGGTTTTTTATTTGTATTTATTTTTTGTCTCCTTATGTTCTTCATTATTCATATTCAGTAGGTAGTTCTTGGTGTGTCTGTGGTTTGTTCTCCACACGGGTTGATGTATCTTATACTCTTGCTCCAATGTATGTTTTTTTCCTTGCCATGTCTCTGTCCCATTATTTTTGCCTTGTTGTCCAGCGTTGTTATTAATACTTTGTTGGCTGTGAGTGAATATTTTTTTTTCAATCAACTTTCCTGAATTCTACAATTGTAGGGACCTTCCTGGCCCTCTTACTTTTCTGTCATGGACTTTGATTTAAACGGCCACGGAAATGACAAATACAGCTTGCAATAAATTTGAGCTATGCATCCTCTCCGGATTTAGTGAATAGGAGGGCGTAAAATGGTCTCAAAAACTGGACTTGTAAATGTACGGAGAATTTATTAGTCCAAAACACTTCACTTTTTTGGGGGGATTTCTTGTCAATATTATTGCTTGGATGTGCATGCCTTTTTCTCGGACAGCCTGACTAAATTTCGCTGATAATTTAGTCATAGCTACATTTATACTGAGAGTTATTTTTACCTCAATACTTTTATCACTTTTTGCAGTTGTGTAAGAGGTTGTCTTTCATACA
Organism: Hippocampus bargibanti; assembly: GCF_051943395.1. NCBI lineage: Eukaryota > Metazoa > Chordata > Actinopteri > Syngnathiformes > Syngnathidae > Hippocampus > Hippocampus bargibanti. The sequence continues at coordinate 36,209,549 of NC_142734.1, forward strand.
AATGAGCGTCCCTCACTGTGAAAAACTATTGCAACAAAATGGATGTCTTGCCTGCCACTTAATACTGCTACTGTGAAGCTGTGTTGCAAAATTGTTACGGAGGTGCTCTCACGTTACTTTGAATGCACTTATGTATGAGAGTATATAGATTAAAAAAAGAGTACAGCCGCTTCTCAACCACATTGTGAGGAGTCATGTAAGGTGACTTTGCCATCTGATTAGGATGCCTCCTGGACACCTCCCTGGCGAGGTGTTCTGGGCACTTCACAGGACAATAAAAGGTACAGCTCTGTTGTACTTTACAGCACGATAGCTTTTAATTTGATTTATAATCCACCCCATGGGTGTTCTAAAGGGTTAATTTGATTGACACAAACTTTCAGTGGTTACCTACGGCCCTATTTTCATCGATGTTGCACATGTGCTTGCAATAAAAACACGTGCATCTTCATTTTTGTGCCAGGGTAAGTCTAGGTAATTTTATTTGAGAATTTAGCAGCCCCTTGCTGAGTGTTTTCTATAATACGCCGCCGCCGGTGCATCTGAAAATTTGGTCATAGCAAAGTATACTAGATGTTGGACCAGGGGAAACCTGGTCTAAGTTGTCGTGTGGTTCACTTGGACTCGTTTTTATTTCATACTACGTTCCTATTTCATAAAATGTTCAAGGTATATGATGTTCATCACGCTTTTTATCCTTGGCCACTTATGCCCGATCAATCCTTGTGACAGACAATAAATAAATAAATAAATCCATACATCAATACATTAAGAAATCAAGAAATAAATAAACACAGTAATAAACACAATAATAAATAAACACATTAATAAATAAACACATTTATAAATAAATAAATAGATCCATACATCATACATCAATACATCAATAAATCAAGAAATAAATAAATACATTAATAAACACATTAATAAATAAACACATTAATAAATAAACACATTTATAAATAGATAGATAGATAAGAATGCTCAACATGCATTATCTTATTTCTTATTTGATTGTTCAAAGATTTTTTTTTTGGGGGGGGGGTCTCTTATGACGTGCTTTCTGGAGTAATAATCATTAGAATCATATTTTCCCCTACAGCTGTTTGTCAAGATTCCTAAATCTACACCTTTAGTGGCATTCGGCTTTAGATATTTACTTGGATTGGTAATTTGTGACAAAGATCAGTGGAGAAAAGCAGATGTTGCTGACAAGACTCCATTGTACATGCATTAGATTGATTGCTTTGGTGTGCACGTGTGTGCGTGTGTCTGTGCTTGTGCCAAACACCATATGGAACTTTAATCAACTCACTGGCAATGAGGCAGAGAATTGACAATGTGAAATCCCACCTGTGCTGGTCAGGAGCGGTCCAAATGTGACGTCACGTCAGGGATCGTCATCAACTCGAAAACAAGACTTCCTGAATATTCAGCGCGAGTCTTAAAAGGTCAAATATAGCTATATGCGGTGGAATCTTTGTAAAATGCGCTCAGTAGAAGTCATTTGAAGTGATTTTACAAATGATGGACACAACTTGTCCGGTGGCCGTCGGTTGTCCTTTAAAATGAGATGTGTGTGCATCTTATTTGGAGTGGTCATGGTCACCTATCACCGGTAGAGTTGGGTCTCTTTCACTGGTACTGCTTCTTTATAATGTAAACAGCATCCGTATATAGACAATTTGTGGCCACAAACCCTTGGATGTTTTGTTCTTTTCATTTATTTATGTTTGCACAGAGTTTTGGATCCGCCACATACATACAGTATTTGTCATGATCTGGTTGGCGACCAACGGGTGGGGCTGTCGGCCCAGCCTGCACCTGCACAGGTGCTGGCCGTCCCGAGCCTTGGCGGACTGCCACGTTCGGATTGGCGACCACCGGGTAGCGCTGTCAGCCTGCCTGCTGCCTCGCACATGCTGGTCGTTACAATCAGTGACACTTAAAAGGACTCCCGGCACGACCATCCGGTGTCGGCTCATTGTTGTATACTTTGTATGCAATTGTATGCATTGAATGCTGTGCATGTTTTGTTTAACCTTGGCGGACCTTTACACTTGGTTTTCTTTTGATACTTTGTATTTTTCTGTTTAAATGATTTTAACGTTTTAGATTTTGTTCCTGTTGACTTTATTTTAATACAATTTGTCAAACACAACCGCCTGCTCCCTCCTCCCTGCTTTTTGGGATCCGCAACCGCCATCACCACCTTGCAAACCGTGACAGTATTCAAATATCAATCTGCAGTTTCCCAATAGGGTTCCTACCGCGTGCGTTCTTCAGGCATCCGGAGTGTCATTGTTGATCCTTGAGGTTAAACTGCTGTGCCACATAATGACTCCTACGCTGTTGATGGATGCCACCGATTGCCTTTGGAGTGCCTCGTGGTAGCTCTCCATTGAGACGCTCCGTCGTCACACACCTTCCATTGTGTGCGTTAATGAGCTTCGTGTCTCAAGTCTTTGCTCATCGCTTAAATTTGTCAGCCCTTTTTCGAGACATGATGAGGGTTACTCTCTTTTACCAGCTTGTGCTCGGGCTCATGTTTAATTGATAGTGGCCGTGTAATTACACGAGTGTCATGGGTGCTTTATGTTTATGTTTCTGCTATAACGTGCTGCCTGATTGCATCCATCAAAATGCTAATGAAGTCACTGATTTTTCACACGTCGTGATGGTGTGAATATTCGTACCCTTGGACTGACTGGCAATCAGTCCACCTTGGACACTTTTTTGCTCAAAGTCAGCAAGCAGAGGCAGTATTGAATAGGATCAGCGATGAGAATGAACAACCATTCAGTTGTTTTGTGATTTTTTGAGGTTTTTAATTCAGATTGAATTTAAAACAGAGGTCTATCACTACACCCATAAAATAACTCATGTGCAGACATAATTTATCATTAACTCCGAAAGTGTCAACAACATGTCGTAGCAACAGCGTTAAAAAAAAAAAAATCAACAATGTAAAATCTTAAAAGCAAAGCCTATGTATGATTGGCTGGCTTAAAGGACAACCGACGTCTGCGGACAAGTTGAGTCCATAATTTGTAAAATGGCTTCAAATGACTTTTACTTAGCGTATTTTACAAACATTCCACCGCATATAGCTATATTTTACGTTTTAAAACTCACGATGAATATTCCGGAAGTCTTGTTTTTGAGTTGGTGACGAGTCCTCAACCTACGTCACTGAGGGAACGCCCCTGACCGAAAAAAAAGGACACATTGTAGCAATCTTTTCATCACATCAATGCATTTTGCTGTACTTTGGTCTGAAAACGTCGTGTAGGACCGAAAAGAGGCAGAAGAGGGCTACAAAGCTCCATGTAAGGAATTAATCAGCCTGTAATTAATCAGATTAATTCCTTACAGGGAGCTTGGTCGCCATTTTCTGCTTCTTTTTTGGTCCTACATTTCCCCTCAGTGTTGCCTCATAATGGCACGGAATACATTCTTTAATCGATTGCAAACATGTATGCTTTCCTCTTCAGAACTATTTGACTCATATTCATAACTGGATGTGTCACAAGAAAGCATATTCTCCGAATCTGAAGCCATTGTTTTGATTCTCCAACATGGCAAGACGTCTTGGCGTGACGTCACTAACTGGGGGCGGGACTTTCTGAAAATGCCCAATTCGCAGCTTCATTGTTTGCAGATTTTGGACACTTTAAGTCATTTTTATTGGTATTTTGCATTTGAATAAAAATATCATCCTGCGTGTTTTGGGTATGTTAGATGCTATAAAACGTTTTTCTGATGTCAGTTAGGAAACAAAAAAGTGATGTTGGTTGTCCTTTAAATGGGTCTATGATTGTATTAGATTAGATTACAGGAGTCTTTATTTGTCTCACAGTGGAGACATTTACATTTCACAGCAGCAAAAACAAAATACAGGAGCTGCTGTAAAGGCAGCCACTCTTGTGGCGCCATCTTGAAGTAAAAACACACAAAACAATAATAATAACATAGTCATGATCCATGTGCTCAGTTGACGTGTCTTCAATTGAAAAAAACAATCCCATATAAATTACTTTTGAATTATTCCTCAGTCCACGTGGTTGCTTTTCTGAGGCTTTTGATATCGCCTACCTCCACGAGTCCTGAAAGAAGCAACGAGTAAAAGATGCATCCAGAAGCAAGAACTTGCTGCCCTCGGGCTGCCTGCAATTCACCCTGTCTACCATTTATCAAGCCTTCCATTCCGTAAGACAACCTTCGATTCTCTGTCATTCCCTGGAACATCTTTCCAGTGCTTTCATAATTGCTCTTGAGTCTTGAGTCCAATATGCTTAAAGGACAACCGACCCCTCCGGACATGTTGTGTCCATAATTTGTAAAATCACTTTAAATGACTTCTACTGAGCGTATTTGACAAAGATTCCACCGCATATAGCTGTATTTTACCTTTTAAGACTGGCGCTGAATATTCAGGAAGTCTTGTTTTTGAGTTGGTGACGAGTCCTGACGTCACGCCACGTCTGGAACGCCCCTTTCTGAGAAAGCGACACACAATGCATTTTGCGGTACTTTGTTTGGTCTGAAAACTTCATGTTGATCCATGTTGATGGCGAAATTAGAAGGAAAACACATAAATAACGCCATGGTGAATCGTTGTGTGTTGCACCAAGACTACTATTTGATACTAGTTGACAAAATTCCCAGCTGACAAATCAGCCCATTTCCAATGGAGCTTCGCCGCCATCTTCTGCATTTTCTGGGTGCTACATTTCTGTCCAGATGCCTCAAAATGACACGGAATAACTTCTCTAATCGATTGCAAACATGTATGCTTTCCTCTTCAGAACTATTTGAATCATATTCATAACTGGATGACGAACAAGAAAACATCTTCTCCCAATCTGAAGCCATTATTGTTTTGATTCTCGAGGAAGGCAAGACGTCTTTGCGTGAGGTCACGAACAAGGGGCGGGACTTTCTGAAAATGCCCAATTCGCACCTCAATTTTTTTGCAGATTTAGCATACTTTAAGTCATTTTTATTGGTGTTTTGCATTTGACTAAAAATATCAGCCTGTGTGTTTGGAGTATTTTTGATGCTATAAAACGTTTTTCTGATGTCAGTTAAGAAACCAAATAATGGTGTCGGTTGTCCTTTAAATCGATGTATCCATACTCTGTTTTGTTGATTCCCATTTTTTCCCAGACTGGGAAATACATGTTTTTTTTTACCTCTAAGCTGTTATGATCATTTCCGGATTGTTCCCTCGAAATTCCGTTAATTGGAGTAGTGACGTCACAAACACAGCTGAAGACAAAAGTGCCCTTTTATTATGTTATTTAAATGAGGGGTAGTGTCAGTGATGGTTGCTTGGCGATGACCTAGAAAAGAGCTTAAAACAGAGGTGAATATTAAATTAAATGGTGGAAAAGAAAAGAAAATGCCACCACAAATTAGGTACGATGGCGCTAGCTTGCAGATAGTTGTGAGAGTGATGCTGCTGCATATCCGCAACCTGGAGTCACATTAATTCCTGGGGTACTAAGTCATTGTAATGATTACACAGTCATGGATTGATTATGCATGAAAGGAAAGGAGAACGTAAAGGCGTGTGCTCAGGTGAGCGGCAGCTCATTTCATTTAACAGGATTCCATGTAACATGCCATTGAGTAAAAGGTGCACAACATGAATCATAATGTGATATTTCTTTTTTGCTCTTGTTGGCAGATTGATTTCATGCACCGGTCGGGATCAGCTTTCAGGCGGCTTGATAGGAAATTAATTGAAAGTGGATGAAATCAATAATGACTTGAACTCCTCCGCCTCGACATATCATTTGCCAGTTTTAGACACCTCATCCAACCTTTGCTGTCCACACTTTGCAATCACCCTCTGCAAGCATCGTCGAGGTTTTTTTTATTTTATTTTTACAATCAACTCAAGACGTTTTGAGACTTCTAGTGTATTGTTAATACAATGAAAACAAGTGACAAAAATGGCCTTGGATTTTAATTAAAGGGCACACGAATTGGCTTTTTATTTTTCTAATCGTAGATGGATCTCTGAGGTGCAATCATGAGGCGATCTATGCTTTTTTCTTTCGCATGAATCGTGGCAGTGGCGGACCATCAAGGCCTGCAAAGCCTTCTCTGCTGGTCTAAAAATATCAGAATCCCGGACTGATGTTAATTATATTTTGTCCATGAATTCTTATTAAATACGGTGATACCTCAGCTAACGAACTTAATTGGTTCCCAGAAAGTGTGTGCAAGGTGAAAAGTTTGTCTGCCAAACATTTATTTCCCATAAGAAACCATTAAAATGAGAATAATCTGTTCCCAGGTTCCCATAAAACAGAAATTTCTACTAAATAAGCCTTAAAACTGCACAAAATATACCTTATTTTATGTATATATGTAATAAACTATACTTTATAATAAAGTCGTTTTATTTACCTTTGTGATGGTAGTTGTCTTTGGATGGTAGCAATGGTACTTGGACAGCTAAGTCACACAAATGCATACCTTGTTTGTGTTTTTCGATGAACTCCTTCTTCTCCTCGACCGTAATTTTCTTTTGTGTCCTCCTCGGCTTAACACTCGCCGGTGCTGGGGTCTTATTTGTGTTTAGATGTGTGTTTTCGTATTTAAGCACTTAACAATCGCATTTCAGCCATCATTTGTTATCAGGGTCAGAAATCTTTACAATCAGTTCTGCGGGCCCTGTCGCATCAAATGTGTTGATCCAAATGTTGCTCTAACCAATCAGATTTTGCTGCAAAAGCAACTTTATTGTGTTGATTTAGTAGCAGTTTTGTCAACCCATAATGGCTAAAAGGGGAGAAGAAATTGATTTAGTTGGAGATTTACTGTTCAAGCCATGTTCAAGATGGACTTTTCCAGAAAAAAATGGACATCATTAAGAAAGGTAGGTCAGTTATTTCCTGGCTAATAGTACCCTCTAGTGGACTTGTAGAAAATCACACCACCGTTTTTTTTTTAGTTTGGATTGAGTCATAGCACTACTGAAGGCCTAGCGATGAAATCCACGGCCCGCCACTGAGTTGTGGATATTAATTTTGTGAAATGGAACAAGTGGCGTGTTCAGTTACGACATTAGCAAGCCCCGAGCTGTTAAAAATAAAAAAATAAAAAGAAGCAAAATGAAAAAGGGTGCAAAGAAGGTATAAATGCCCTGGTTTGTATTTTTTTTAATCATGTCAACTTAACACATTACAACTCAAAAGTCATACAATGTACTGTACAATAAGTCAATAGTTTTGTTGTTGTGATCATCTTGTCTTTGGATCAACCAATATACAACTCTGTCACTTTTACATTGCAGCAAGTGATTGCGTGTGAGCTATGTTCCACAAAAAAAAGAAAACAAAGCAAGACTTATTGCGTATTGATATTACTTCCTTTCTCCCAAGCACATCATTGAAATTGTCATTTGTGTAGTTCTATGACATCCTGTAAGAAAATACACCAGAGGTGGCTGTCATAGCAAGTTATAGAAATAAAAGGATCTATGCCAACAAATAAACAAAAAAAAAAAAACAAAAGGCTGGAATGCACAATTTTAACATTGAACTAAAAATATAGAAAACTACATTTGGATGTTGTCTACCAGAAAGTACCCATTTTCTTAGTTGGAAGCAAAGGGAAGGGACAGAAAGAGTGTGAATTAAACAAACAAAAAAAAAAATGCATCATTTTTTTTTATGCATACACCTGCTAGTTAAGAGGAAGTGTGAGGATAAGTGCATCCCTAGCAAGTGTAGCTTGAGGTGAAAGAGCCAAATGTGAAGTCGAAGAATACAACAGCATCGCTGAAACGCAAAGAGCCATGTCCGAATGTCACTATCAGGGAGATGTTCGTAATGACCCCCCCCCCCCAAAAAAAAAATAATAATAATAATAATAAAATAAAATACAACGAGTCCATTCAGTGGAGCGTGTACTTTCATTGACTATCAAGTTGAGGAGTGGCTCACGTAATTTTAAAGGACAACCAACATCACATTTTTGTTTCCTAACTGACATCAGAAAAACGTTTTATGGCGGCTAAAATACCCAAAACACGCAGTATGATATTTTTATTCAAATCCAAAACACCAATAAAAATGACTTCAAGTGTACAAAATCTGCAAAAAAACTGAGCTGCGAATTGGGCATTTTCAGAAAGTCCCGCCCCCAGTTTGTGACGTCCCGCCAAGACGTCTTGCATTGCTCGAGAATCAAAACAATGGCTTCAGATTGGGAGAATATGCTTTCTTGTTACACATCCAGTTGTGAATATGATTCAAATAGTTCTGAAGACGAAAGCATACATGTTTGCAATTGATTAAAGAATTTATTCCGTGCCATTTTGAGGCAACATTGGGGGGAAATGAATCACCCACAAAAAAAGAGGCAGAAAATGGCAACCTCTTGTAGAATTGACAGTGTATTGCGTTTCCACAGGCTGATAAATTCCTTATATGGAGCTTGGACGCCCTCTTCTGGCGCATCATGAGGTTTTCAGACCAAACAAGCATTGACGTGATGGAAGGACTGCTACAATATGTCCTCTTTTTCGGTCAGGGGCGTCACCAACTCAAAAACAAGACTTCCGGAATATTCAGCACGAGTCTTAAAACATAAAATATCGCTATATGCGGTGGAATCTTTGTAAAATACGCTCAGTAGAAGTCATTTGAAGCCATTTTACAAATTATGGACACAACTTGTCCGGAGACTTCTTTAATGGATTGCAAACATGTATGCTTTCCTCTTCAGAACTATTTGAATCATATTCATAACTGGATGAGTAACAAGAAAGCATCTTCTTCCAATCTGAAGCCATTGTTTTTATTCTCGAGCAAGGCAAGACGTCTTGGCGTGACGTCACGAACAAGGGGGCGGGACCTTCTGAAACTGGCCATTTCCGGTTTCATTTTGAAGTCGTTTTTGGACACTTTAAGTAGTTTTCATTGGTGTTTTGCATTTGACTAAAAATATCAACCTGCGTGTTTTGGGTATTTTAGACGCTATAAAACGTTTTTCTGATGTCAGTTAGGAAAGAAAAAATGGTGTCGGTTGTCCTTTAACTAAACTGTTTTAAGGTCGTGCCATTTTTAATTAATTTTTTGTAAGTGCTATAGATGACAGACGGTTTATGGATTTCTCACGTGGCAATATTCAATATAGCACAAGTCTAATATGTGGCACACTAATGAACGAGCTTTAAGTGCTTCTACCCCCCCACCATTTTTCCCCTCAATTGTGTTTTTGAGCCCTTCGGCGTAAACGGTATGCTGTTGTGTTCTTGTAGCACTTGCCTGGAGAATGAGATCAGCACAATCATGATAGAAAGCTCATCGTCAAGAAGCAAATTTGTCGGGGGAAAAAGAGGTTAAAGGGGGTGTATTCAAGGTTATTAGTGAAAAGTCTATCAAAAATACTGTTACTCTTTTCTTTCCCCACTCCGGAAGAGAAATACATAAATGCTGATAAAAGTCTACACGTTAAGCTAATGGCACATACGTACATATACAGGTTCAATACAAAATTTAAAAACCATATGAACATATAAGATGAAATTTCAAAAGGAAAAAAAAATACTCTTATTTTCAAAAAACAGTTGAAAGTGCTCGAACTCAGATTAGCTCACAGAAACCCAGGGAGGACAAACTTAATACATGCCAAAAGCTTTTAATTTCTTTTTTTTCCTCAAAGTGTTTTGACTTTTAAAAAATCTTTAGGAATAGTTGTTACAAAACTAGAACATGCTTAAATTGATTGCTACAACATTTGGCTTAAGCCACGAGGGTTTTTCTTAGAAACAACCTTTTTTAAAATTTGAATCATAATAGCGTACAATTTTGAATCTTGCTTTTTCAATGGATTTTTTTCCCCCCCCCCGAAAGACATCTTGTCTTAAATACTCAAAAAGGTGCCGTCAGATAATTCGTTTAGGATGAATAAATCACGTAATGACTCATTTACAAGAGCCAATTCGAGAATAAGTACAATGCAGGGGTTTCTAAACAAAATATATACACTTTAGGTCAAATTTTGAAGTTGAACCATGCAATTATGAAGGGATGAACGAGTGAAACCGTGAGATAATTATTCTGTGTTGTTTCATGTCCTATGGTCATGGTCAAATGTCAGACAGCATCTGATGAAAAGCGATTGTGCAAAAGTGTAGTTTCTTCTCCCCAGGTTTTGGTAAGAAAAATAAAAATGAGGTGATGTGTTGTGTTTTTTTTTTTCCTCTCGAGGTCCTTTGTACAAACAGACAACAACAATATCAACAAACACACAAAAAAAGGCAAAAAAAAGCAATTGTTTTAGACCCCCCACCCTATTTTTCTCTTTTTTTTTTTTTTTTGTTTTAAATCTACCAAGCAGCTAAGAGTGAGAACGGGATGGATGGGTTGTCAGGGACTGAGGTTTGAGGAGCTGATGTATACTTTGTCAGTTCGGGATTGGTCGTGCATGATTCTATCCGTTTTGCGACAACAAAACCGAGAAATAACAACAACAACAAAAATCATCTAGTGGTCTACAGTTGTCTGCGACTGTAGAAATAAGCAGCAAAAAGTATTTCAATGTTTATGTGCTTTGTTTTTTTTTTTGTGTGTGTGTGTTTGTTTTTCATCAACATCTTGAAGTGGGCGTGGCCTTCGCATAACATTGCATGAGAGTGCATATCGTGGATAAAAGAATGGTTGTGAGTTTATGAAATATGTGAAATCATCAAAATGATCATCGGCACCTTAAAACCTTGACTTTGTGGGGCCGCCTTTAGCTTTTATGATGCATTGACGGGAACATAGCAGCATGGCACATCTTATGTGTTGATTTGGATAGAATTGTTGTCACGAGGTAAATCTCTCTATTGTCCATCCATCCATTTTCTAGACCGCTTTATCCTCATTAGGGTGGCGGGGAGTGCCGGAGCCCATCCCAGCCGTTTTCGGGCACTAGGCGGGGGACACCCTGAACTGGTTGCCAGCCAATCGCAGGGTACACAGAGACAAGCAACCATTCGCTCTCAAACTCACATCTAGGGACAATTTGGAGTGTTGAATCAGCTTGCCATGCATATTTTTGGAATGTGGGAGGAAACTGTAGGACCCGGAGAAAACCCACGTGGGCTAGGGGAAAATATGCAAACTCCACACAGGTAGGCGAGATCGGGTCTTGAGCTCACGACCTCTTACACTGTGAAGTCTGCGTGCTAACCACTTTAGTACCGGGCCGCCTCTTTCTATTGTTTGACAAAAAACAATATTTGTTCTTACTGAATGATATCTCTCCAGCCAAGTGTGAAAACCTGAAGAGGCCCTATCAAGATGTCTCCCTCCTTCGACACACCTGATTTACATGATCAGCTCATCAACAAGCTCCAAGAAGCCAGATGCGGACTCGGATCGTTTCAATCGGCTGTGGTGTCGTTTTTATCATTTCATATTTCATATTATCGATTTTTATTACTGAATAACTGTACCTGTAATGTGTACAAAACTATTTATTTAGCTATTCAGCTATCTAGCTATTTGTGATCTGTTTGCTATCTATTAGGTGGCTAGCTGGCTACCTAACTGGCTTTCTATTAGATTAGCTACATAGCTATCTAGCTATTTAACTAGTGAAACATTGGCTATCTATTAGCAAGCTAGCTAACTTTTTATCTATTTGAGTTACTTCCAGGTTGAGTGAACGCTGGCGCATGTGGCTGCCGCTGCTCAACAACAGAAAAAAAACTAGCCTGTGACTGTAAAGTGACCTTGAGAGTTTCGAAAGGCGCTTACAAATTAATTATTGGATATAAGGGCTGTGGAGGCGCGGACTTGGCGCTTGGTCTCAAACCAAGTCAGTGGAAGCGTATGGCCACAGTGCAGCGTCACGCTATGAGGTTGTTTTTCCTTCAGATGCAGCGACAGTCTTATAAGTCAAGGTGGAAGCACTTAAGAGCAGGTCCAAATAGAAATCAATTTTGACTCAAGAGTAGACAAATATTGCCTCGTTAAGATGTCTCATGCTGAACAGCCCCATTAAAGCAAAAGTTGCGAGAACAAACTTTAAAAAATTTGTTTCTTTTCAAGGGAATTGTATTTTTCCTTAGTTGCGTTTCATGAATTATCATAGTCTTTCTTCAACCACATTTTCTATATCCACTATATGCGACCCTTTGATGCGTTAGAGTTAACTTTGAGCTCAGGTTCCTTTCGGCTGGCGGTGAACAGGATTGAAAATATTCCGATGACGATTTACAATCGCGAGTAAATTCGTCCATGTCAGCATTTTTAAGAATGCATTCTAGTTAGATCAAATCCTTCGTGATGATGAAGCCACAAAGTGCCCGCTATCAATAGCGTAGCATCCGCAGTTATGATTCCGCTCTCCTAAGTCAACTGCATGTGAAGGTAATGACTGGAGATAAGAGAAAGCCTAAAGGACAACCGACGCCTCCGGACAAGTTGTGACCATAATTTGTAAAATGACAGCAAATGACATTCTTCTTCTTCTACTGGGCGTATTTTACAAAGATTCCACCATATATAGCTATATTTTATGTTTTAAGACTCACGCTGAATATTCAGCAAGTCTTGTTTTTGAGTTGGTAACGATTCCTGACGTCACGTCATGGAAGGAACGCCCCTGACCGAGAAAGCGACACACAATGCATTTTGGGTACTTTGTTTGGTCTGGAAACTTTGTGTTGATGGCGAAATTAGAAGGAAAACACATAAATAACGCGATGGTGAATCGTGTGTTGCACCAAGACTACTATTTGATATTCGGTGACACAAATTCCCAGCAGACAAATCAGCCCATTTCCAACGGAGCTTTGGCGCCATCTTCTGCATTTTCTGGGACGCTACATTGCCGTCATTGACGCCTCGAATTGATATGGGAGGACTCCGTTAATCGATTGCAAACATTTATGCTTTCCTCTTCACAACTATTTGAATCATATTCATAACTGGATGAGTAACAAGAAAGCATCTTCTCCAAATCTGAAGCCATTGTTTTGATTCTCGAGCAAGGCAAGTTGTCTTGGCGTGACGTCATGAACAAGGGGGCGGGACCTTCTGAAACTGACACTTTCTGAGGTCATTTTGAAGTCATTTTTGGACACTAAGTTATTTTCATTGGTGTTCTGCATTTGAATAAAAATAACAGCCTTTGTGTTTGGGTATTTTAGATGCTATGAAGCGTTTTTCTGATGTCAGTTAGGAAACAAAAAAATTGTGTCGGTTGTCCTTTGAAGGGGGGAAAAAAGCTCAATCCTCAATCTCCATTGGGAGAGAAAAAAAGCAAGATGAACACAAATGTAAACCTGCCGGACAACCAAAAAAAAAACTTTGTTTAACTAAATAAAAATATGCATTTACGGAGATAAAAGTATTTACGCTAATCATTTTTGAGATATTTCGTACACTGCAACAACATTCTTGAACACATTATTTTTTCCTCATCTGCCACTCTAACTCTTTTTTTGTTTTTGTTTTACGCATTCACCGCGCCGTGACATACGAGAATTTAGTCAGAAAGCAGATTTTTTTTTGGGGGGGAATGGGATCCCAGTGATGTACTCCAGACAAAAAAGTAGCATGTCGTCGAATGCAACAGACCAAAAAAAAAAAAGGAATTGTTTCCCAATAACAAGCGTTATATTTAGGAATTTGTGTGAGGGGGTCTCAGGGGGGGGGGGGGGGGGTATGGAATATATTTTAACAATATTCAGTCTTGAAAAGAAAGATGCTTTTACGGGGGAAAACTATGAAATTTTGACTTTCCTTAAAAATCCTCACTAAATTCTCGCAAGAGCAGGCTTTTTTTTTCAATATATAATGAGCTAGTTAAGAATCCTCCACAAGAACACCTTTTAGCATAACGATTGGAAGGCAGTCGATTTTGGTTGTTGCGACCTCAAAAGTATTATCATGAGGGACGAAACAAAACTTATTCTGAGAAATGGAAGTGCCTTTTGCTAAAATAAAAAAAAGTGCTTTGAAAAACTTTTTTTTTCAAATCTGCATCATTTTTAAACCAACAAATTTGATATTTATTTCTTCTTCCTCCCTTTTAAAATACCGTGTGCATTTTCCATTCAGACATGACTGTAACGGATGCCAAGCAACAAAAAAAAGGGCAAATATATCCGCCAAATTTAGAGATTGCGAAAAGAGCACTTTTTTTTTTTCCTCGAAGGATCCCATTTGTACGATAAAATGGAAAAAGTTGAAGGTAAATTGCGGATTCCGTAGTTCTTCTTTTCCCTCTCAAGATGAGACGTACTACTGTGGTTGGTTCAGGGGAAAAAGAAAAATGAAGTAAAACAAAAATATCAATTTCAAACTATATACAGTAAAGTCTCGTTATATTGATATCGGTTATATCGATAGTACTGCTTATTACGATACTATTTCTATGAACGCAAAGAGAAAATTTACATGCCGCAGGATCGGATATATCGATAGTCCGGTTATATCGATATTTTTTCAGACTCCCAAGAATATCGATATAACGAGACTTTACTGTATATATATATATATATATATATATATATATATATATATATATATATATATATATATATATATATTCTGGGTCACAACAATAAAGATCACCACTAAACTTTGATATATGTCTTCTATTGCTTTAGAAAGAAAGCAGTACCGTGATTCTGCCTGCTACGCTACTAAATGGGGATGCAAATATAAGGGGTCATAAATGGCGATGAAATAAAAAAAAACAAGCGTTAATACATTATTCAAACTAGAGGAAAAAGGAAAAATAAAATCCCAAATAAAAGCAGCTTCCTTTTCTTTTTCACCACTTTTTTTTCTCCAAAAAGGTCTTTTGTATACTTTTAGGGATTCAATCAAATCTTGTGTGCGCTTTCATTTCAGGCATCTAAGTTTTCTTGCTTTTTTTTTTTTAATTCAAAATCTACTGTATGTTTTAATCTAGCATTGAAAACTCTCACTGGAAAGCCTGGTGGAAGCGAGGCAGCGTGGTGGTACTAAGGCTGGAGCTGAATACTGGTGGAAGAGGGTGCAGAGGTCCAAGTCCCAGACCCCCGCCGGAGCTCTGATGCTCCTGAGGTTGTGGTTGCAAAGAGGTAAGAGGCGCCATGGCGGCCGCGGCGGCAACTGCTGCGGCGTGAGGCTCGGCAGCGTGCAGAGATGAAGAGGAGGAGGACGAGGAGGAAGAAGAGGAGGTGGCAGACGAAGTGTAACCCATCACCAGTCCTCCCGTGCTCATGGGGGCGCTGTAGGGAGGGAGGTTGAGTGGAAGGAAGCCCAGCAAGTGGGAAAAGTCCATGTTAGCAGCAGAGAGAGACTCGGCGATCACCGCGGGGCTCTTGGACAGCAGCGGATCTCCGCAAAGTTCTTCTGCCAGGCCAGCAGGAGGCTCCAGTCCATCCTTGGGGGGCGAAACAGCAGCGTGAGGCTCGGCGGAGGGAAGCGGGCCCGGCAAGCCGCTCTGCAGATCCATGAGGAAGCTCTCCATCTCCACCTTCAAGGGTTTGTCCAGCAGGTATGAGGTAGATCCCAGCTGGTATTTGGGGGCTTGCTGGGAATGGTGCTGCTGCTGGGGGAGCGAGGGTTGGTGGTGGGGCGGGGGCGCCGGCGGCGAATGGTGGTGGTGGTGACGGTGGTGGTGGTGCGAGTGGGGGTGCAGGGATCCAGTGGACTCCACGTGGCAGCCCATGCCCACGGAGAGGGGCGCCGACATCAGGGGCGGATGAGGGTGGGCGGCTCCGGAGTTGGACATGGCCTGCAGGTGGTGTGGGTTGTACACGCCCATGGCGAAGGGGGCCGCGCTCGGGAAGGGCTTGCCCATCATGGGGTCCTTATTGGAGGCCACGCTGCACATCATGGGGCTGAGCTCCTCCTTGACGGCGCACGGAGGCGACCCGGAGGCCAAGAGGCCCAGCATGTCCGGAGGCTCGCTCTTGATCTTCAGCAACTCCTGCGAGTGGCTCTTCTTCACGTGACGCGTCAGGTGGTCCTTCCTGCCGAAGCGCTGGGCGCAATACTGGCACAGGAAGTCCTTCCGGCCGGTGTGCACCACCATGTGCCGCCGCACGTCCTTCCGCGTGTAGAAACGGCGATCGCAGTGGTCGCACGGGTGTTTCTTCTCCTTGGCCCCGCCGGATGATTTCCCCGAGTGGCTCTTGAGGTGCTCCAGGAGGACGGGCGTGCTCTCGTACCTCTGCATGCACACTTTACAGGTGAGGTCCCCCGCCGTGGCCGAGTGCATGGCCACGTGGCGCTTGTAGCCAAGCTTGGTGTTGTAGGGTTTGCCGCACTCCTCGCACTTGAAGGCCTCCTTGTTGGGGTCGTGGGTCTGCAGGTGGTTCTTCAGGTGGTCCTTCCGGTGGAACATTTTCTCACAGAAAGAGCACTGGTGGGTCTTCTGTGGAGAGTGTGTGGCCATATGCCTGCGGAGGAGCCAATTAGCAAGTCAGGCACACTGAAAATGCACATTTGTACACAAAAACACTTTGAATTGTCAAGTCCTGTCGTGCAAGTCAAAGTCGCGTCTCGTAAGACATGTTGATCGATGAAAAGGTTTCTTCAGCCGTCATCTGTACTATCCAAGGTGCTTCGTCAACGAACTAAAGTCTTACTGGTAGTATCGGCCCTATTTATATATCCCTACTGTACGGACTTCCGGTATCACCTCAATCAGGCCAGTTGTTAGTCAGGACAATAGGAACAATCAGTGGAGCTGCAGGGAGTAGTCCACTGCTCCCCCCAACCTGAGAGCAGGGACCTATCATAGCAGAGTCCGGCACTGCCATGTCTGGACAGTAGGGATATATGTATAGGGCCGATACTACCAGTAAGAATTTAGTTCGCTGAAGAAGCATCTTGGATAAGAAGCGAAACGTCCGACACCTTCAAAGAAGGACAGATGAGGGCTGAAGAAACCTTTTCATCGATGGACCACTCCTGTACCACTGAGAGCTTACACAGATCTAAGACATGTTGAGTGTTTAATAAGTCAGGAATCCTAAATAGTAATGGACTCCAGTCAAGTCATTTGACTTGGGCCTCCCTCCCACTTCTATTCTGCCTATATCTTGTCACCATGACCTATGACCTAGCAAGTGCTAAACGCTCCGAGTACCTGAAGAGTTTGTATTTGGAGCTGAAGGCCTTGGGGCAGTGCGGCTGTGTGCAGTGGAAAGGTTTCTCTCCCGTGTGACTCACAGCGTGGAGCCGGAGTTTCTCCTGAGAGACGAACAGAGCTCCGCACACCGGACACTCGTTCCCGCCGACCGCTTCTTCTTCTTCTTCTTCTCTCTCTTTCCCCGTCTCTCGCTGCGTGCGTGGCAGCGAGCCGGCGCTCCCAAACGACTTGACGGCGCTCCGTCGTCCCTCTTCCTCCGGCGTCAGTGCGGTAATACGGTGTGAGGCATCGGCGGCAGCAGCTGCCATGGCAGCCCTAGAGAGCCGCTGCCATGAAAGTCCACTCGGGGCTCCCCTGGCCTCGCAGGCTCAATGTCCCAAGTTGGAGGGCCGACGGCTGCTTTCGGTGCTTTCGGTGGCGGCTCACTACAAGCTCGAGTCAAACATCGACATGAGGGAGAATCTACAGTCAAACGCAAGGATGGATGTTAGTCTGCATTCTGACCATGCGTTTCTATATCCTATATTCCCTTTAACGCGGTGGTGGGCCGTCAGGGCCTGCTATGCCTTCTCTGCTGGCCTAAAAAAATATCTGAATCACAGACTAATGTGAAAGATAATGAATTATTATATAACGAACACTTCCAATTTGCTTTTCCCCTGCGGTGTTGCTTCGTGTTTTCGTATTTAAGCATTTAAGCAATCACATTTCAGCCATCATTTGTTACCAGGGTTAGAAATCTACCTGTAAGCCTTCACAATCAGTTCTGCAGGCCCTGGAGCATCAAAAATGTCGATGAAACTGTAGCTTTGACCAATCAGAGATCGAGTTGGCCACTCAAGGCCTGCTGAAAGGCGCTGGGAACACGAGCGTTTTCGCAAACTATGATTGGATAGTCACTAGTCACTAGCCAATCTCAGTATCACTAGCTTAGTGATAAGTGCATACTGGTCAAAGCTAGCACATTTTATCTGTAGCGAGCTGTATAACCAATTATGTTGTGTTGATTTAATAGTGGTTTTGTCAACCCACAATGGCTGAGGGAGGGGAAAAAATAGATTTAGTTGCAGATACATGAAATGTATTATGATGATGATTATTATTATATACTTTTAAAGCCATTTTCAAGACGGATTTTTCAAGAATAGATGGACATCATTAAATGCGAACAGCTCCGAAGCTAGCAAAAATAGCAAATAACATTGCAATTTCATGAGGTTATAAGGAATCCACACGCTGATAGTAAAAATATGAAGAGTTTAATGACAGTATTTCTTAAGTTATTTCGTGGCCAACGGCATCCTCTAGTGGACGTGTAGTAATATCACACCACACTGGCACCTGCTTGATTCAGACGTAGCACTACTGAAGGCCAAGGAGTGACATGCACGGCCCACCACTGCTTCACCACAGTATTTGGTGTAATACAAAGTACCCTACTCACTAATATTGTTGTTTGTCTTTATTTCCTTGACATGTGTTGGACTTTGTCCTCCTCTTACGTCTCCTCCTCAGCCAGTTCCAAGAGCCACGCTTGGCGGAGAGTGCCAAATATTCTTCTGCATCTTGACTCTGGGAGAAAAACAAAAGAATACAGAAAGTTGAAAATGACAACGTTGTGTAAACATGGCTTGACAGATATGTTAGATGATTTTATGATGAAGATTGTTTTCATGAATTGGCTTCTCTTTGCTTTTGATGTTATTTGTAAAGCATTTTGAATTGTTTTGTACATGAACTGCGCCATGCAAATGACTTTGCTTGGTGTTGCTGCGCTGTATCAATTTCCAATCTTGCAATATCCCATTTCCCCAATGACGACTTGTCATTTGACTTAACCTGCAGCGGAACTTGGACTGTGACCCTCTGGTTTCAAAAGCTACAAGTAATTTACAGCCTGAGCTACTTCCGTTCACTAGAGGGCGCTGAATGACAAGTGTGTTTTTATGGCCACAGCACTCCATTACATTCGTGTGTGTGCGTGTGTACATTTACAGGTATGTACCTGTCATGAAAGTGGAACTCTGAGGAAAACACACACATGGCCCAAAAATTGACAACGGCAACCTGAAACCCGACACCAAAACTGATGCACACTTTGAGGGAAACGAAAACAACAACTCGCCAGCCCCATCATTAACCCCATCACCCCCTCGGCCATTACACATTCCTTTATGCACCCCATGTGACCTTTGCACCCTCCGCCACCGACTAACACGGACAGTTAAGTCCAAGGTTGAGCCGACGCAACGACGGCAGGCTCAGGTTCCATATGAGTCCAGAGCGTAAACTTGAAACTGTGTAAACACGTGTTGAACAAAACACACACACAAACAGACACACTAACACACTTTCTGTGTAAGAGGTCACCGAGTTTGAGAGTGACAGCAAATATGATGGAATTTGCTGCAAGTGTTTTGACAGATGCTTCGGATGTTGTTTACATGTACACAAAGGCGTCTTCATGTCTCTGCTAGCAGCGTGTTTTGGCGTGCACGGCACAAAACGTGCACATGCATACAATTACAAGTACTGTACACGAAGACACACACAAAATATGTGTCTTAAAAGCTCCATGAGGAGCAGATGAGATAACTCCTTTGAGAGGGTCACCACTCCCATTTTGAATGCTATGGTGCATAGTACATACCAGTACACATGACACACATACCTGTAAATGGTGTACTGAAATATTTATATGTGCTTGTTAAAAGTGTAACCCAAAGAGAGAAAGAGTTTATTGTATATTATCGTTAATATACTTGTAGAAAGAAGTTGTTGATACCAAATATTTTAATGATGAAATAGAAGTATTAATAACCCGTTAATTGCAAAATAATTTTCAAATAAATTGCAAAACAATTTTATTTCTTGACGAAGATGTCAAATTATACGTTTATGATTGAATGTTGTTTGTGTTGGATTGCATTTCTTCAGTGTAACTCCATCTAGTGGATGAACAACGCAAACACAACCACTATTGTAGCTTTCATTCTATGTGCCTTGTAATGCGGTGCACCCGATACATATAAAAATGGTTTTGAAATATTAGTGTGCGTTATACTCCAAAGTCTCTTAGAGTGTGGAAAATAAGGTCTATCTATCTATCTATCTATCTATCTATCTATCTATCTATCTATCTATCTATCTATCTATCTATCTATCTATCTATCTATCTATCTATCTATCTATCTATCTATCTATCTATCTATCTATCTATCTATCTATCTATCTATCTATCTATCTATCTACCTACCTACCTACCTACCTACCTATCTATCTATCTATCTATCTACCTACCTACCTACCTACCTACCTACCTACCTACCGAGCCAGTCTAAAGGCAATATATTATCTCTGGGCTCCAATGGACATAACACACACACACAGACACAAAGAGCTCGACGATATTTAACAAAAAAAGCAAAGTGAAGCAATTTTGTGAATTTCACATGTTATGTCATCTATTGATGCTCACGTGTGAGCTCTCGTGTGTGTGTGTGTGTTGTGTGTGTTTCCAGTGGTGGATAAGAGGACGTGACAGCTGGAGTATTGTGCGGTGATCATCACCCAGCAGGGAGTGTGCAGGGGGGTGACACCCATCCCATTGACCACCCTCAGGGAGCCCGGCTCCATTGTTGCAGCCTACCCACGTCGCACATTCCTGGATTGAACCATGCCGTGTCGTACCGCCGCTCAACAGCGACGTGCAATGCATCTCGTGCAGCATCTCTCTCACACACACACACATGCGCACATACAAGCACACATAAACACACATTTGATGTACACGTATATCTACACACACACACAAAATTGGATTACTGTAACGTAATTTGCAATGAACGTTTAGGTCACAGGTGTCAAAGTCAAGGGCCGGGGGCCAAATTTGGCCTGCCACATCATTTTATTGGGCCCGCGAAAGCAAATCAAGCATGTCAAGTGCCATGTTGCTTGCTAAAGTCAGAACCAAAATTTCAAATTGTCATATATAAACCACAATAACAGTAATTATTTTTTACTTGAAATTTGAAAACTAGTTATTCTTTTTTTGTGCGCTCTATATGTAATTTGTGGAGGGGATTAAACATTCTAATGGCTTCCACAAATTGACACCCTTGGTTTAGGTCGTCTTCATATAGTACACCGTCATAGATATTGACAGTATGGTCAAGGCCTGTAAGTTCCTTGTGCTGTTCACAGGAAAAAGAAGGCAAAGGTTCACACAAGGAGGTACCAAAGTATCATTTGTCATGATTTAAAGGACAACCGACGTCACTTTTTTGTTTCCTAACTGACATCAGAAAAAGGTTTTATAGCATCTAAAATAGCCAAAACACGCAGGCTGATATTGTTAGTCAAAGGCAAAACACCAATAAAAATGACTTCAATTGTCCAAAAACTACTTCAAATTGAAGTGGACAGTTTCAGAAGGTCCCGCCCCCTTGTTCGTGATGTCACACCAAGACGTCTTGCCTTTCTCGAGAATCAAAACAATGGCTTCAGATTCGGAGAAGATGCTTTCTTGTTTCTCATCCAGTTATGAATATGATTCAAATAGTTCTGAAGAGGAAAGCATAAATGTTTGCAATCGATGAAAGAAGTTATTCCCTGTCATTTTGAGGCATCAGGACTGATGTGTAGCACCCAGAACATGCAGAAGATGGCGCCCAAGCTCCATTAGAAATGGGCTGATTTGTCTACTGGGAATTTGTGTCAGGGAATATCAAATAGTTGTCCTGATGCAACACACAACGATTCACCATCGCGTTATTTATGTGTTTTCCTTCTAATTTCGCCATCAACACGAAGTTTTCAGACCAAACAAAGTACCGCAAAATACATTGACGTGATGAAAGGACTGCTACAATGTGTCCTTTCTCGGTCAGGGGCGTTCCTTCCGTGACGTGACGTCAGGAATCGTCACCAACTCAAAAACAAGACTTCCTGAATATTCAGCACATGTCTTAAAAGGTGAAATGTAGCTATATGCGGTGGAATCTTTGTAAAATACGCTCAGTAGACGTCATTTGAAGCCATTTTACAAATTATGGACACAACTTGTCCGGAGGCGTCGGTTGTCCTTTAACTTCTGTTAGGTTGTTAGCAGGTGATTGAGGTGTTCCGGTCTTTCCAGGTCAACAAACTATTTCAGGACTTCCAAGCCAACAAGCGACTATCCTGGTGAGTTGACCAGTGTGATTTGCTGTTGCTGAGTCATTTCGAGATGTAATACCAATGTCCACCACAGTGTGGCAGACATTCTTCACAAGGGGTTGTAAAATGTATCAGAGAAGAAGAGGAGAGTGTCATGGCCACCGTCAAGACAGTCTAAAAATTACACAAGACAACAATGATTTTGTTTTTCCACATCGCTGAGTGTTGGTTGGCAGTGCAAGAGGAGTTGATCGATTTGTCTGTCTTCCAAAAACAGATGGATTCAGCCAGGAAAAATGTTGCAAACGCACATGGTGGATTGATTGGAAGAGCAGCAGTTGGGTTGGACTGGCTTTGCCAAAAGGATTCACTCATCTCCGACCAACTTGACTGTCTTACAATACACTCATTTCACACAGGTGAGTGAGCCAAATATGAATTTGAGAATGTGACTGACGTGGTTGTATGATCGTAAAATCATTTTGGTGAATATGACACTTGGTCAGGCATCTGGTTCAGTGTGGCCCCTCATTAGCGCTGATGAAAAACTGTTGCCCCGTTGAAGTTGCTCATTCCTTCACTAAACTCTTGACATTTCTGCTTCAAGTTGACTTTATTTTCACTTTACTTTTACAATTGACATCTTGACATTTTTTTGGGAAGTAAGAGTCGCATTGAAGCACAGGCAGTTTAACTCATTCACTGCCAGACGTGCAAAAATATGTCCACTCCGTAATAATTGCAGGACACACAGAATATTGAGGTTTAGGACTAGTTTACATAAATATTCAATACAGCGTTAGAAACCGTAGAGTCTCTTCTTTCATTCGAAAAAAAAGAGTTAATTCCTAAATGATATGGGTCTTGAGTTATAGGAGCTTGAAATGAGGGTGACTGTCCAAAATACAATGCAATCCAGA
Source organism: Hippocampus bargibanti (assembly GCF_051943395.1). Lineage (NCBI taxonomy): Eukaryota > Metazoa > Chordata > Actinopteri > Syngnathiformes > Syngnathidae > Hippocampus > Hippocampus bargibanti. The sequence goes on from NC_142734.1 coordinate 36,232,735, forward strand.
CATATTGCTTTATTTTGCACTTTAGCAACAACTTAAGCTGGAACAAAGCGATAACATGGAAAAGTGGGAAATGCTGCCTCCTTGTGGAAAAGAAAAATCAAACATTGCCAAATGGTATGACCAGCACTTTATCAGCACCTAAACAAGAAAAAGACAAAACCCAAACAAATTCAGGAATGGCGCTCTACGATTGTGAATTGGCAGGGAATGAGTTAAGAGCTTCAGCACAAACAATACAACCGCGACCGTTCCCACCGTCCAATCGTACAAGCCTCACTGCGCAAATCATAAAAGTTGGACTGGGAACGTTGCTTCCAAAATGGCTTGGATGCTCACGTACGTACGTTTGCTGGAAGCTCCGCTCGCTTCCCCTAATCAGGAAGACTGAAAGCAGCATTGAACCGCCACTTTCCGCCTGGGTGTCTTTGGTTTCTGTCCTGGATGAAAGAGCTTCCACATTCCTTTCCAGCAGGGTCAGAGGTCATCCTCCGCACTGCAGCGCCCGCCCGCCGCCGCGGCTCCCCGCATGCTGAGTGACTGCCATTAACCCCACTGATGCCGGCACCATCCATATGCATGCGAGAAGAGGAGTGAAATGTTTGTCAAGTCGATGACGTCTACAAATGTTGCCGGCTTGATACAAACGAAGCGGCGCGGGCCAAGAATGGTGGCAAAGTGAGGCGAGGGGCGCCGTTCGACTGAAATTTACCAACAGCCTAAATATAGAGGCTGAGTTCACCATGTGGAGTTTCGGTGACAACAGCCGCTCTTATGAGGAGGGGGTAGTCAGGCAAAGGGGAAGAGGTGGAGGTGGGGGTTGTTGTTGCTGGAGTAGCAGCGAGCGAGGGGGTAGAGGCTGTGTCGTTCCCTGAGGAGATGAACGTGCTACACAAACATGCCATTCCGTTGGACATCACGTCGTTACCCAATCAAATGCTCCAAGTTTTGAATTCCGGGAGTTTATTTCATGAAAATAAATGTTTAGACAAAGTATATCACATGTTCAAAGGACAATTTTAAAAACATTCTTAAAGGGCAACCGGCGTTATATTGACGTGATGGAAGGACTGCTACAATGTGTCCTTTTTTTCGGTCAGTGGCGTTCCTTCAGTGACGTCACGTACGGACTCGTCACCAACTCAAAAACAAGACTTCCGGAATATTCAGCGCGAGTCTTAACGCGTAAAATATAGCTATATGCATGCGGTGGAGTCTTTGTAAACTACGCTCAGTAGAAGTCATTTGAAGCCATTTTACAAATTATGGACACAACTTGTCCGGAGACGTCGGTTGTCCTTTAAACATTGTTTGAAGTCATATTCATTATTCTTTACGGATCCATTTTTAGTGCTGTAGTTCACAAATCCACATTGTGAGATAAAGGGCTTCAATGGACAGCAGAAATGACTCTTTTCACAACAAATACAGATGTCAACTCCACAAGCATTTTACTTATAGGAAGAAACATATCCATTTTAAAGTTTAATAATGCTAACCAGCCATGTTTATACCTGAGGGAGCAAAGCAGCATTTTGGTTAACAGAAATCACAAATGATAAAGATATATTCAACTTGGAGATTGAATGACAAAAAGAGGCAACAAACTTGATGAGATTTTCAAACAGGAAGATCCATTTTTGTATGTGTATGAAACAAATCTGCTCCATTTCACCCTCAAATCCACATGGAAGACGTTGATACTAACATCTTTCGTTCTTCTCTATTCACTTTTTTTTGCCACTGTGTTTAGATAATTGATGTTCTCAGTGGATCACGTCCCACAATCATAAATGGCATGGTCCCGTTTGTCTAATTAGCAACATTATGAGTCGCCCTCTGAGCCACTAAGTACTTGCTAGTTAATGTACAGAAAAGCAAATAAACTTGGCAGTGCACCATTTGCTCACCGTATATTTTTATGCTGCGGTCTGACCCAACACGAGCTGAGCCTTTCTAGCACTGCCTTTCTGTATATAGCCAATGCGGTTAGCACGGTTAGGCACCGTTGCTTGCCGGGCAGCGCGGATAAAGCATTTGAGGGGAAAATTTTGCTTTGCCAACCATTTTGCCGTGTGTGCCAAACTTTTGGTGGCATCTAGAACGCACTTACTATCAGTGATGTGCGGTGAGGTTCATGGCTGGTGAGGCACTGACGTCATCACAGTCAGATTTACAAACATATGAACTCTACAGAGGCGCTTATTCACCATTTGATTGGCAACAGTTAACGTGTTTTGTTTAAAATGTCATGTCCGCATTCATTAAACTGTAGCATAGGAAAAAAAAAGAATTAAAAAAAACTTTATCGTGTTACTTTACTTATAAATGAAGTCCATGCGGCGCGCCTTCTGAAGAAAGGCATCTATACCTTCTTTGTCGAAGCGTATCTTTCTTCAGTTTTAAAAGTCTCTCCATTTCTTTCAATTTAGGTATGTAATCCTCCATTGCTGTCCCTAATTCTATTATTCTGCAGCCGTGGAGACGCAAGTATCTCTGGAATCACAAGCGCCCCCTGTCATGAGGTGGGAGAACTGTTCGCCTCACCTACGCACAGAGTTTTGATAAAAAAATAAAACAAAATAAACACTGTAGTACAGTGTTTATAATGTAAAGTGACTCTACATTAAATACACCAGTTAACTTAGTTCATATACTAAAAGTGTTTGAACACTTTAATAGCGATATGCAGAGGGACAGCAATGCGGTCTCACTTCAGAGCAAGCCAGCACAGTTAGCATAGTCATTGCGCAATCCATAGTGAGGCTCAGCCGGCTGTTGCCTCACCGCTCGTCTCTACTTAGTATTTGAACGGTAAATGTGAAAATTCAGCCATTTTGAAAAAAAAAAATCAAAAAATGGTGAAGTTAAATGGAAAAGAACTTTAAAGTACAAATCACTAAATAACTATAACTTTAATTTATTTTTTCATTTGATATTTCCATGATGACTGCCTGTCACTGCTTACTATGGATCAAAAAACTAAATAAATAAATAAATAATTACAAAAAAAAGTCAAGAGACACACACCGTGTTGTGAAATATAAACAACGTGGCATAATATCATAACTGTATCCAACACAGCAAGCTTCCAATAACTCAGCCAAAGAAAATGACTACTCCCTGCAGCTGCACTGATAGTTCCTATTGTACTGACTAACGACTGGCCTGATTGCCCCACTTCGACCGGTATCACCTCATCAGTATTACTAATCCTATGTTGCCTAAGCAGGTTATTGTATGAACGATCCAAGTTGAATCTCACCCCACCAAACCGGTTTAATGAAGGATATAGTACTACCAGTAAGACTTTAGTTTGCTGACGAAGTTTCTTGGATAAGAAGCGACACGTCGGACACCTTCAAAGAAGTACAGATGACGGCTGAAGAAACCTTTTCACCTATTAGATGTTCTCTGACATTTTTTTTGCAGCTCCACAAATATTTGTTTACAATTTTTGCCTTATTGAGTTTGTATTCAATTCAAAATATACGGTCAGCACGTGGACTAAAAGAGCTTAGTGTGGCGCCGAAGCATGCAAACAACAGTGCAACAAATGGGCAAAAAGTGAGAAACGCATAAAAAGGAGGGAAAACAGGAGTTGTGTGCATGCGGTAGAGTCAAGGGTCTCTGCGCCACTCAAATAAGTCTAGTGTGACAGGCGAGAGGTCAAGCTTTGGTGAACCCATTGAAAAGGAGCAGCCACCTCGGAGGGGGAAGGAGGTCCGCCATTGGCAGTGATCCTTTGACCTACAGGAAGGCTTTCTTTTTACAACTGCACATTGCACCGCACACACATAAAGAACACAAGAATACAAATGTATGTTTGCAATCTATTTTGCACCTTTAGCGACAGGGGAATCGAAATTGTGCTACAATATCACTCTTTAAAAGAATTTTTACGTTAATTCCAAGGGAAAAACATCCTTCAATGCTTGAAGGCCAACCGACGCCTCCGCACAAGTTGTGTCCATAATTTGTAAAATCATTTCAAAAATTACTTCTACTGAGCGTTTTTTACAAAGATTCCACCGCATATAGCTATATTTTATCTTTTAAGACTCCGGAAGTCTTGTTTTTGAGTTGGTGACGATTCCCGACGTCACAGAAGGAACGCCCCTGACCGAGAAAACGACACACAATGCATTTTGCGGTACTTTGTTTGGTCTGAAAACATCGTGTCGATCCGTGTTGATGGCGAAATTAGAAAGAAAACACAGAAATAACGCGATGGTGCATCGTTGTGTGTTGCACCAAGGCAACTATTTGATATTTGCTGACACAAATTCCCTGGAGACAAATCAGCCCATTTCTAACGGAGCTTGGGGGCCATCTTGTGCATTTTGTAGGACACTACATGCTGTCCTTGACGGTTCGAATTGATATGGGAGGACTCCTTTTATCGATTGCAAACATGTATGCTTTCCTCTTCAGAACTATTTGAATCATATTCATAACTGGATGAGTAACAAGAAAACATCTAAAGCATCTAAAGCCATTCTTTTGATTCGAGAGCAAGGCAAGACGTCTTGGCGTGACATCACGAACAAGGGGGCGGGACCTTCTGAAACTGGCCTCTTACGGGTTCAGTTTGAAGTAGTTTTTGGACACTTTAAGTCATTTTTATTGGTGTTTTGCATTTGATGAAAAATATCATCCTGCGTGTTTTGGGTACGTTTTTCTGTTGTCAGTTAGGAAACAAAAAAGTGGTGTCGGTTGTCCTTTAATTAAAAAAAAAAGGCCGTCACTAATAATACATTTGAGGTCCTTGTTACTATTTTGATTACAGTTGATGCATGGGGGTAGTGTTGTGAAAAGTAGGAAGTCACCAGTGCACAGAGGTCTCTATATTCAAGACAACAAGGTACCAGCCCCCCCCCACTCCCCTCCTTAGCTAGGTTTCACTTCCTTTCCCACTTACATCCTCTGACCCCGCTTGGCACAAGGAGGGGTGGTGGCCAAGAGGAAGAGTGTGCGGTTGTTCCTTGCCAAAGTCTTTTTAGCCTTCTAGCGGTCGCCATGAGAGGGGGTGTGCCTAACTGTCACAGTAGGACACTTCCGCCACAAGGCGCCGCGCACTTCCTGACCTCAGCTAGCTGATGTGACCCAAAATGACCTTCAACTTAGGTTGATCGATGAAACGGTTTCTTCAGCCGTCATCTGTACTTCTTTGAAGGTGTCGGACGTTTCGCTTCTTATCCAAGAAGCTTCGTCAGAAAACTAGTCTTATTGGTAGTTTTGGCCCTATATATATATCCCTACGTGACGTGGCTGTGCCGGACTCCGCTATGATTGGTCCCTGCTCTCAGGTTGGGGGGAGCAGAGGACTAATCCCTGCGGCTCCACTGATTGCTTTAATGGTCCTGGCTGACGACTGGCCTGATTGCCCATTTTGCCCTGGTATCACCTCATCAGCATAACTAAGCCTATGTTGCTTAAGCAGTCTATTGTATGAACGATCCAAATTGAACCTCACCCCACCATTACGGTTAAGGGAAGGATTTTGCCATTTTATGAAAATAGCTTATTTTACTCCCCTTTAAAACCATCATCTTTAACTTAGCTTGTCTTTGCACTGATGATAATAATGTACTCACCTTTACATTCATTTAACCCACCATGTCAAAGGTGCACAGTTGGTCCAGTTTAAAAAAAATATATATATATATATATATATATATATATATAAAAGAAGTAACTATTGAAAATTAATTATGTGCATGAGGCCCAGTATGTGGACAGGCACATTATATGGTAGACACTTGGGAAATATGGTTCATTTTGTTTGTGTCATCTGCGTGCGTTTACGTCTGTGCATGTGTGTGGGAATTCTGGGGAAAGCCCTGACAGGGAGTCCCGGCAATGACACGGAGCACGGCAGCAGCCGGAGATGTGGGCACTGTGCCAGCGGGCGTCACGCCAGTCGCACGACCCTCCAGCACGCCCCCCCCCCCCACACACACACACACACCGTTTCTTGTCATGTGACGAGCAAAAAGTGCAAACATGCACACTTTCACCGCCGTTGCCCTTCTTACTGGCCCTTTAAAATTTAATCACATGTAATGTGGAGTTCCCTTTTCCATAAACAAATAGCTGTCGCTACAATACAGTGCACTCCAACTGTCTGATGCGACTTGCGTGTTTTAGGTATTTTAGATGCTATAAAACGTTTTTCTGATGTCACTTAGGAAACAAAAAATGGTGTCGGTTGTCCTTTAAGAGGATTAATTTGGTCATTTGCTTTGAACCAATAGACATTTTTTTTATTTTTAGTGATGAGACACTGAGCTGTAAATCGAGCCCAAATGCGCTATTTCCATTTTTGAAGTACGAAGATATGACATAAGTAAGTATTATCCTGTTTCCACCTGTTAGCTTGTGAGATCTTACTCATGCAAAATAATGAATGCTTTGTTTTCCTTGACCTTAGTATTCTGTCATGCATCATATATCTGATATTGTTTTTGTTTTAGACAAGATTAATTATTAAAAAAATACAGAAGAAAAGGACAGAAAAAAATTACAATGAATTTGCAATGGGAATTTTGCGGGGAAAAAAATCTATTAAATTAATATTTCCGCCTGAAAAAAAATGGGCCAGTGGTTGGGCCTAGACAGTATTTCATAAAACATACTGTACTGCCTGATCACATGCGTAAAAAAATGGAGTGCGTGCACATGTGACATGTTGCATTGAGTGGCTGCAAGCGACTTTTGTTTGGGACGAGCTGCTTGCTGTCTGTGCGTGTGTGTTTCACATGGGGTCAGCAACAAACAATCTCCAAGTCTGGCAACGTCAGCGTCGCTTAAAACAACAGGCATTGTTCAAGCCGCTTTGCTTGACACAAATCAACAGGTTGCATTTCATTCGCACAGCACTCTTTCGTATTCCTTTTGCTCTCTTTTCGTATTCAACGCTTACTTGACTATTAAAAGTCAACAGACACCTCCGGACAAGTTGTGTCCATAATTTGTCAAATCACTTCAAATGACTTCTACTGAGCGCATTTTACAAAGATTCCACTGCATATACAGTAAAGTCTCGTTATATCGATATTCAAGGGAGTCCGAAAAAATATCGATATAACCAGGACTATCGATATATCCGACCCTGTTTGCATGTAATTTTCTCCGTGCGTGCATAGAAATAGTATCGATATAACCGGGACTATCGATATATCCGATATCGATATAACGAGACTTTACTGTAGTTATATTTGATGTTTTAGCGCCTTTCTGAACACCCAAGGACACTTTACAATAAAAACAATACATATCTCCACCAAGATTGTAGCTCCTCTCAGATGTCAGGCAGACGTGCAAACAATGACTCCAGTTGAAACGAACTCAAGACTGTCATTACACTTTAACACACTGATGGCTTTTCCCATGACATCAATGCCAAAACAGATGATAATTTATTGACTTTTGTTGACATTCCTTTTTTCCCACTCATTCAATTTAATTGTAGATTAGCTTTGACTCAAGTCTTCATTCATTCAATTCAACATTTGACACTAGGTCACTGCAAACAATAAACTGAGAACTTAATTATCATGTCAACACAAAACTCACTTTGTCACCAATCATTGGCGCTGCACTTCCCAATTTTCGCAAACAATGACTGAGAGTCTGGCTTGAAGGTATGGTGAAACCAAGAGGACAGGAGTCAAAAGAAAGTGGAACAACACATGCACAAACCATTTTTACATCACAGCCTGGACACTTTTTATCAGTCCCCAAAAGCGGCTCTGTCTGTCTGGAGAAAAGGAATGCCATTGTAATGCAGTATCATCGAAGAGAGCCAGAACAGTAATGCCTGATGTAACAGCATCACAGAAAATAAAGTTAAAACATTTGTCAAACGTCCATCTTAACACATTCAAAATGATTGGACTCTGGAGTAACGATTTGGTTTTTAAATAAAATATCATCAAATCTGAAGCAAATACAACACTTAAACTTCAGAAACCAATCGGATTGCATTCGCCATTATTAGTCTCACAGTGGGGAAAGTTACATTTCACAGCTACAAAGTTATGAAAGAAATAGGAAAGGAAGTAAAAAACACTCATGGTGCCATCTTGAAGTCAAAACAACAAAAACAAAGTAATAAACAATGTGACACAACGCAAAAGACACAGACAGTCTTGAGCACTTTCTGCACCCTCGTTGTTGTTATGAACTAGATGAAAGAGGAGAGGATCAAACCGTCCTCTTCACCAGTGGATCAGGGACGTCATGATGGAATGTGCACGTCTGCGACAAACTAATTGTTGAAAGTAAACACAAAGCTGTAGCATCCATTGACAAACAGAGATTGCCTCACATCTCCTGTCCCACGTAAATCCGCTTCAATTCCAAGCCGCGACAGTTCCACACACGCATCGGCGCCCTGCGCTGACGCTCCGTTTTTGTAATGATTGCCTACTCGGGCGCCATCTTGTTAAACGTGTTGTCAGGTATGATCAACATGAGACAGCAAGGATGATCCTATTTTAGGATCCAGACATTAACAATGCCAAACTATAAGCACAAAAAAACAAGAAACTGCAAGACACCATCGTTCAGTGGTGCTCAATACGTAGATCGCAACCTACCTGTCGATCCCCAAGGTACTATTGGTGGATCACATGAGGTGATGTGACAGTGTCACGAATTGACGCTATACAAATAAAGTTTAAATATAATGGGTAGATCATTTTGACTTTGTCATTACAAAACTAGCTCCCATGCTAAAAAAGTGAGCACCCCTGCCATAGTTGCTCATTAACACAGCACTTCTCAAATCTATGAGACAACATGACCAGCAGCACCCCCCCCCCCCAAAAAAAAAAATCATTGAATAACGGGGATTCGAGAGGGTCGACTTCCAACTCAGTCCCTCGTCAACACTTCAATGTGTTAAGGGGGGGGGGGATGCAAGGCGCTGTGTGAGTCTCTCAGGAAAGCTTTAGGTTTCAAGATGGACAGTCAAATGGCTTACAGATTGTCCAGCATCCGTCCCAAAGCTCCCTGGTCCATGTTTTTTTCCTCAAAATATCAACGCCCTTTTGTGTGCTGCAAGCCATGTAACCAAATATTAGACGGAAGAGGATCTCCAATTTCCACTTGTTGTAGGTATCATCTTATCACCATATTTATATATGAAATACATGGATTGGATGATTGTGGCCTTGCTTTTAGTCACTCAGTTTTTAGGTTTAATTGATTATTTGGAAAACTGATAGGTTGCTAGAGATTAGACAGAATAAGAAGTTATCATATTTAAAAGTTGCATGCTGTTGTATGCTTAGTCAACACTTGTGACTCAGTACACAATTGAAGCACGGACAACCTGGGGTCAATCGGGTCAACGGACACAGCAAGTTAAACGGTCAGCTTCACAGGAGCAATTTAGGACTTCAGGAACTCCTTATCACAGGAGTAATTTAGGACTTCAAACTCCTTATCACAGGAAGAGGTCATTAGCCAGGTTACAAACTTATCAGGTCATGGAAAACAATGTTTTATTGCTTACAGCTGTTGGTGCTCAGAACATCCAGAGGTGTGGTATTATAATCAAGAAAACTATGTTTTACTAATGTATCACTTTAATTTGCATGTACCCTCAATAAATAGCTTGGCAGAGGGCCGCAGAATTCAGACGTATGTCATGGATGACTACGTTTACTGCCCGCAGTAGGGACAATCTTTCTGGTTCCGAGTCTCTGTCCACAGTGTCCGACTGTCATATCTCTGACATAGGGTGCCGGACTCTGCTATGATTAGTCCATGCTCTCAGGATGGGGGGAGCAGAGGACTAATCCCTGTGGCTCCACTGATTACTTCTATTGTCCTGACTGACTGTCACCACCGCGTCTGGACAGTAGGGATATATATAGGGCCGAAACTACCAGTAAAACTTTAGTTTGCTGACGAAGCTTCTTGGATAAGAAGCGAAACGTCCGACACCTTCAAAGATGTACAGATGACGGCTGAAGAAACCTTTTCATCGAAGAAAAAATGTTAAAACAAATCTAAATGTCAAAGTATATCAAATATCCGTTCTGATGCATGAATGTTATACTTTTTCTTTCTGACGTCTCAGAAAAGTCCAGTGAGCTGACCCCAAAAAGAGACTCAAAAACTCAATTCAAAATGAACTTCCAATAAAACGACAAGATTCGACTGAAATCGTCCACGCCTGACAGATGCTCGATGTCCTCGGAGACAAATAACTAGTCGTAGTCTTGAGCTCATCTGTGACAGAATAGGACCAGCTGAAAGATGGAAAATTTTATACAATGTGAGTCACCCAGTTATGTCGTATGGTTTGGAGACCGTAGCAATGACCGCAATTGCTGGGAGATCCCTGAAATCAAGAGTCCAAAAAATCTGAAGTATTCTGTAGGTCAACAAAAGTGTTGTTTTGACCTGCATGGTTAATTTTGTAAATGATAAATTATTCCCATTTCCATTTTTTTCAAAGTGAAAACATTTAAAAGTAGATGGATCTCAACATTTTTTCTCCCATGTATATGTAGTCTTGCTGTTTTAACTCATTCACGGATATATTCGGGAATTGTAAATATGACGTAGAGCGCCAGTCCCGAATTTGTTCGGGTTTTGTTTTTTCTTGTTTGGGTGCCGATAAGCGCTGGCCATGGCCTCTGTCCATTTTTTTTTCCCTTCCACAAGGGGACAGCATTTGCCTTTTTTCCATCTTAACACTTTGTTCCAGCTTCAGCTTTTATTAACGCGCCATATAAACCAATATGTATGTATTGCACTGTATTTTGGACAGCCACCCTCATTTCAAGCTCATATAACTCCAGACCGACATACTTTAGGAATTAACTCCTTTTTTCTGATAAAAGAAGAGAGTGTATGGTTTCTTACGCTACATTGAACGTGTATGTAGTCATAAAAGTCCATATTCTGTGGTTCCTGGAATTTGAATGACAATGACAAAAACCCTGGCGCTGGAGTGGACACATTTTTGCACATCGTCGAGCAGTGAATGAGTTAATAGAAATATACAGGACCACAAGCAAATACACGGTCCAATAGCCGATGCTGAAAGATGCTTGCTGGCAGAATGGAACAAACCGGCCAACCCGAGCAGAGCGCCGAGTGAGCCTGTAATGCGACAGGATTGGCCCAGCTCACATCGGGCTCTGGGAGAGGGGTGTTGGAGGGATGTGTGTGTGTGGGGGGGGGGGTTCTGTTTCCGAGAGTGGAGGTTGAGGGAGAAGGTGTCACGTGACCGAGTCCAGCAGAGAGTGTTATAATAGGCCCCCCCTCTCGGAGCTGAGAGGCAAAGGCTGCATGTTAACCAGAATCCCTCTACCACACACAGGCTGGCCATTGTTGCCTATTCACTGCACTCCATCTCGGGCCACTTTATCATTCAATTAGGACAGCTTTCACAACGCGCACCACAGAAAAGAGGCCTTCAATCAAACTGCAAACTTTACACTGGCCTCGGAGGGGACGCCGCGAAGGGGACTCGCTATTGTCGACCCACTTTCGTTTCTTCAACTTGTTGTTGACGGAGCACGGAGTGAGGGAGAAAGGAGAGAAGAGAATAGATGCAGAGATGTGAGAGACGAGTGGGAATGAGGAGGAAGTCCTGGACACGTTTGGTACCACGTGTGTTTACCAAGCTAGTGGAATGTGTGGGTGAAGGGTTAAATTTGGTCATCGCGATGGGGTAGCTGAGGGTAAAGGGAGGGATGGGGGGCAAATTAAAGCTGAGGAAGAAGAATGGCCCTCTCGAGGAAGTAATGAGACACAGAAATATGCTTGAGAAACAAGGCAAAAGTGATCAAAACACAGAACAGGTCCATATGAAACTCAGAGAAACAAATAGGGTTGGGTACAGAAAACGGTACTTCTTCTTGTATGGACCCATTTGGATCGGTACTACCGAGCCCCGGTTCATGTGAAATCGAAATCCAGTGAAACCTCGGTTTACGAAGTTTATAGACACCTCAAGTCATTTTTATTGGTGTTTTATTTTTGACTAAAAATATCATACTGCATGTTTTGGGTATTTTAGATGCTATAAAACGTTTTTTTCTGATGTCAGTTAGGAAACAAAAAAGTGATGTCGGTTGTCCTTTGCAGTTATGAGCAAGTAGCTGGGTACAGCCTGGGATGGGCATCATTCAAATGCATGTCGCATATTGACAGATAACTATTCACAATCATTTCACACTTCAGTGAAGCTAATACACATACTTTTAATGTGGAAGGGAGCTGCAGTACCAGGAGAAAATGCACGCAAGCATGAAAAGAACATGTACACACACAGACCTGAGCCAATATTTGACTGTGATACAAGCTGGCTAGCCTCATGCAACATTATCCTGCAAAAACCACCGCATAAGATCTTCAGAGTTATAAAGTGGTCCAGTTTTTTTTCCATCAAGTAATCTTTCAATCCGATTTTACACATAAAAAAATGATATTCTGAAATATGTATATCTTTCATTTTCAAATTGAATTAGCCTATCCATCCACCCATACATGAACTGAACCACCATCATGTCATAAAATGAAGTCATCAGCAGCCTGGCCTTTGTCAAAATAAATCTTGATTCATCCTGCGTGCGTTCTAATGAAAATGCATGGCGATGTCCTTGAAAGAAAACTCCATCATAAAACCTCAAGCTTGCTGAAACACAACCATTTGACATTTGAAACGGATGTTTATATTTGTCACATTGTAATCAAGAGGTTATTGGGTTGAATCTTGCATGTTCTGCCCCGTGGAGGTTTTCTGAGCAGTATTGTCCACGGCTGTTAATGTGAATGTGTGTTTGATGTGCCATGCAATACACAATTATTATTTTGCTCGTTTATATCATGCCTAAAATTATCTTTTCTAAGCAAAGTAGTTGGTGGTTCAATCAAAACATGCAAAATACCCGGACATGTGAATTGAAAAAGCTGAATTTAGCACGCACAATGTGATTGCGGCAGACGATTTTGCGTTTCTGAATACCGCGACAGAAAGTCAGCGCTGTGCGTCATGACTGCGGTAAGGAGGAGGCACGAACAAAATGACAAGTGACAGGTATAACTGATCTTTTCCATTTGTGAAAACATATATGATATGCCAGAAATGAAAATCTGCAAGACGTTTTATTGATCGGGCAATGCGGTTTTGATATTTGGAACTGATCCCTGCATTGACTTGGAACCACTCACCAGGAGTCATGTCATATAGCGAGTGATAAAATTTCTTTTCACTTTTCAAATCCGAGCATCTGCGTGATTGAAGCGCATGGTGATGATCCGTGCTGGTCTCTCCCAGAAAAGTGTTGCATCCAATGATCCATTCAATTTCCATGCACACAAGAGTGCAGTGAAACAAGATCTTTCCGCTAGATTTCATTTCTGTCACTCAGTATTACATTTGTCTCTTCAACTTTCAATTCCATCACTTCAAACTTCATTTTGAATTGATGGCACTCCCTTAAAGGACAACCGACGTCTCTGGACGAGTTGTGTCCATAATTTGTAAAATGGCTTCAAATGACTTCTACTGAGCATAATTTACAAAGATTCCACTGCATATTGCTATATTTTATCGTTTAAGACTCGCGCTGAATATTCCGGAAGTCTTGTTTTTGAGTTGGTGACGAGTCCGTACGTGACGTCACTGAAGGAACGCCCCTGGCCGAAAAAAGGACCCATTGTAGCAGTCCTTCCATCACGTCAATGCATTTTGCTGTACTTGTTTGGTCTGAAGATGTTGTGTTGCACCAAAAAGAGGCAGAGGAGGGCGACAAACATCTGTTCCAAACATTGAAGAAATATGTCAGGAACTTGTGACACTGAAGGGGTTATAACAAGCCTATGAATCTACTTCTTAGTCATTGAAAGAAGTTTCAATTTTTGAAGTACAGGATGGTGAGCAGGGTGGGGTGGCCGAGACATTCATAAAAATTACTTCCGAGGAAGGAAGAAGGGATGTGGTATCAGACATGGAGGCAACATTCCGCTCCTCTTATATTTTAACACAGCTCGCTTTTATTCCGCAGGACAGCACTCACTAGACCCGACACTGTGTGTGAATGTTCGGGTGTGGGTGTGTGTGAGTCATGTGTTAATCCGTCTATGTATCAACTTTCATTCCAACGGAGCTGAATCATAACTCAGCATCTCCGGTACAGTAGCGGGCATCCACAAAACTGGGTGCTGAATCACATCTTACCCACCCCACCAAAAGAAAAAAATCTTCAAAGTCCAGATGTTTGAGTCCTACACGCGCAGCCACATCCTTGGATGTCAGATTTGAGTTCATCGTTCTATTTGCAAACGACAAGCACGAAAATGATACTGTCAACTTGCCTGTAATAAGCAAACAAATGACCGTTTGTTATCATAAAATCCCAGATTGTAAGGCTGAAAATACAGTACAGTGGGACCTTGGTTTACCAACTTAATTGGTTCCCAGACAGTGTGTAAGGCGAGTGTGTAAGTGTGTATCCCAAAAATTAATTTCCCAAATGAAACCATTAAAATGAGAATAATCCGTTCCCAGGTCCCCATAAAACATAATTTTCTACTTTCTAATTTTCTAAGCCTTAAAACTACACAAAATATACCTTATTTTATGTATAATAAATGTGCTATAGTATTATGATTAAAGAAATAAACAGTACTGTACAATAAAATCATATTATTTACCTTTGTGATGGTCGTTAATGGCTTGATGGAATGGAGTGTCCCGTTTCCTCAGCATTAAACACTTGATAAGGAACATAGGCTTCTTTCACCATCTTGAGGAATGATCTCTTGTAGGTGCTTCCTCTGCGATAATTTGACCTTGTTCCTCATCCATTGTGTTCTGTTTAATGGGTCCAAATTTCACCGTTTTCTATCCATTTTCTCACCATTTCACTTGTTTTTTTTTCACTTTTGTTTTTTTTTGTTTCAAACTCTGTCATCTCCCTTTCATGTGTGTGTTTTCTCACTCTCTCTCTCTCTGTCTGCCCGACTCTTTAATGTTTAAACCCCCACCCCCACACCGCTGGGTTCTTGACCAATCACGTGGCTTTAACCGAAGACTGGGGACGGTGAATAGAGGACAAAAAAAGTCGGCAGCAATTTCCTTGTTAGGAGAACGGGCTTGTTCGCAAACGACACATCACTCATTGTGGCAGCTCTGTGTGTATCCCGAAAAATGCCAAGGTAAAATTTTCATAAATGTAACGTTCGTAAACCGAAAAGTTCGTAAGCCAAGGGGTTCGTAAACCGAAGTTTCACTGTATTTACAATGATATTTTCTATGCACCTCCATTCGTCCAAACAGGGCATTCAGATCAGAACGTGTTTGTGGAAAAATGAGTTAAGCAGCAAAAGTCACCCACTTTTAGCCATGTTGCCAGTTTTGGCGGAAATGATACTTCCAATGTAGATAAATATAAAGAGTTTCGCTCTCAAACTGGAGTAATACACCACTTTCAAAATCGGAACATTTCTTTTGAATGATTTCCCTGTTGTAAAAATAACTAATACCGTGGTAAACACAACCTTCCCTCCTTATAGATGTGCTCATAAAGCTTCATTCAATTCCCTTCTTTGAGTGAGGCCATTAAAGTCAATTTATAGCTATGTTTTGATCCAATTTAGTCATGTACACTGTAACCAGGACAACAAGGTGCCTGCTACGGTATGATCGCATGGCTTTTGAATTTACTTGCCAAAATGCTGTCTGGAAATAAGTTTCTTGTGTGTGTGTGAGTGTGTGTGTGTGTTTTTTTTTTTTTTTTTTGCACTTAAAGCTCAGTGACTGTGAAACAACATGTTACATGTTGAAAAGGACAAAACATACATTTTGAATGACAAAACTTAAAATTAAAATTTATTACATTTTATTTTTACGACCTTTGCATACATTAATTGTCATAAATGCTACACAAATGCATATATATATATATATATATATATATATATATATATATATATGTAAATTTCTCCACTGTGAGACTAATAAAGGCATATCCAATCCAATATATATATATCAGAATCAGAATCAGAATACCTTTATTCTGATATATATATATATATATATATATGATTTAAAGGACAACCGACACCCCCTGACAAGTTGCGTCCATAATTTGTAAAATCACTTCAAATGACGCATTTGACAAAGATTCCACCGCATATAGCTATATTTGACCTTTTAAGACTCGCTCTGAATATTCAGGAAGTCTTGCTTTCGAGTTGATAACGATGCCCGCAGTGACGTCACATTTGGTACGCCACTGACCGAGAAAGCGACACACAATGCATTCTGGGTCATTTTTTTTCCATCTGAAAACACAGAGTTGATCGCGAAATTAGAAGGAAAACTCCATAAATAACGCAATGGTGAATCGTTGGGTGTCGCAGCCAATTGCGGTAACACGCATAGAGAAGGTGTAAATTTACACAAATTCCCAGCGGACAAATCAGCCCATTTCCAATGGAGCAGAGCAATTGAGCACCGGCGGAGGAAAACGAGCAAGCTAACCAGAGTTAGCGATTCGGCGCTTGGATAGCGGAAGTTTGATGCATGTTTACTCATTTAGTCACACTGCATGCTAACTGTGAGCTCACCTGCTGAAAGAGAGCAATCGCCATATTAGTGGAGCAAACCGATCGGACAAACATCCATTTTCCACCGTGTCATTTTTTTACTCTGTAGCGCTGTCGGAGCTTTCTCTCTCGTCTCGACATCTGATGTTCGTGTACTTGTTCGAATTGTGGCGGTCTCCATTGTGTGTGTGCGCGTAAAACCCACCCCTCTGTCTTCTACCACGGATTTTAACCAATCACTGGTGGCTTTACGGCTCTGATGAGCTGTTTCATATACAGTATGAAACGCAGCTTGTGCGCCATCTTGTGCATTTACTGGGCGCTCATCAGAGTCCAGATCTTCACCGGTTTCATCTCTTGCAGATGACTCGAATTGATACGGAAGGACTTCTTTAATCGATTGCAAACATTTATGCTTTCCTCTTCAGAACTATTTCAATCGTATTCATAAGTGGATGAGTAACAAGAAAGCATCTTGTCCCAATCTGAAGCCATTGTTTTGATTCTGGAGCAAGGCAGTTTGTGACCCAAAGTGACGTCACAAACAATTTCTGAATCTCCCCAGTTTCAAGCTTATTTGTGGCAGTTTTGGGACACTTTAAGTCATTTTTATTGGTGTTTTGCATTTGAGGTAGGTACGGTAAATTATCTAAAAGGCTATTGCGGTTGAAACAAGGTGTGAAGCTTCACACCCAAAACTAACATGGGCACCAAGGGCCAAATGAATAGTTCACGTGCCTCCTCTGAAAATAGCTTCAAGTAAATACCTGCATGTACAGTATTTTACACAAAAATTCATCCTTCCCCAACCTGGATAAAGACAAACATCCTGTACATTTGTTTTCTGCACAAATTGTGAATGACAACATAAACCCGTCGCATTAAAGAGTCCCCAAGAAGCATTTCACAGTTTCCAAAAAGATTGGTGCTATTTGCTCCACTTTCCCACCATCGTGATTGTTTTGTACACTTACATAAGCCATGCCGTGTTCCTGCGCGAAAACACACACGGTTGTTTACTTCACCTCAGCTGAGTTTTCTGCTCTGATGTGGTGATTTTGTGAGATCTCTGTCAAAGAAGCAACTGTGAAAATTCACCTAAACCTCTTGAACAATAATTGCTGTCAACACAAAAAAAAAAGTCAGGGGATTCCGACCTAACGCTATTCCCTTTCATACGGTACTGCCGCTGCTACCTCAGATGGTTAAGTATGAAGGGCCGATTTAATAAATGTCAAATACATGTGGGTTGATTTCACTACTCTTAGTCGAGTGAGAGTGACTAACACCGACATCTGTGGCTCCATTCCCACGTTAAGTCTGAGTTTAAGCCTGTCCTAACCTCTTTAAATTTGAGGTCCTAAAGTAGCGCTGCATTTAGAGCAGGCAGCCTATTAATAAATGTGCTGTAGACAGCCTGACGGAAGTAGCCTCGGGGGTGTAAACTTAGCCTCGGAAGAGAGGGATGCATGATGAACCAAAAACAGGAGGACTGGATGGATTGACTTCAACTATGTGGAAATGGACTCAAAGATGTTGATGACTTTGGGTCATTAGTGGAGCGATGACTTTTGTCAAAGTGCTATTTTGGCAAAGGGGGTGCTTATGTTCCAGTTTTTTATTTTTGATTCTCGAGCGAGGCAAGACGTCTTGGCGTGACACCACGAACAAGAGGGCGGGAACTTCTTGAAGTAGTTTTTAGACATTTTGCATTTGACTAAAAATATCATCCTGCGTGTTTTGGGTATTTTAGATGCTATAAAACGTTTTTCTGATGTCAGTTAGGATGATGTCGGTTGTCCTTTAAATAGAAAGTGTGTCAGAGGAAGAGGTTTGCTCTTCAACCCTTTAATGTCAGCCACGTCGGCCTGGACAATGAACATCCGCAGTATGTTGATTGAGGCAAAGCAATTGGCTGCCTTTCCAGCAGCTCATGTATTTTGTTTTTCTACTTTCATTCCTTTCATAACTTTGCTGCTGTGAAATGTAAATTTCTCCACCAGACTAATAAAGGCAAATGCAATCCAAAGGTGGCGCTTGATGGATGGATGTACGTTGTAAAAAGCCACAGCTGCCAAGATCTTCTCAGAAAAAGTGGCAGTATGCGCTTCAAGCATCTAACATCCTCTTACGATTTCTAACTGGCATACTGCAGGGTACGCCAGAATGTAAGCTGCACAGAAGAGAAAAGAACAAACTCTTTGTTGTTGTGTATTTTTGAGTCATAAAATAGTTCCCTTTTTTGAGAAAACAACTGCATTTCTCCAACAGTAACTTTATAATCCATCCAATAGTCTCCACAATTAATTCCAACCTTCACAAGTGAAATCAATTTGAGCCAGCAAACATTAAAGGACAACCGATGTCACTTTTTTGTTTTTTAACTGACATCAGAAAAACATTTTATAGCATCTAAAATACCCAAACTAGCAGTATGATATTTTTATTAAAATGCAAAACACCAATAAAGATGACTTTAAGGGTGCTAAAACTGCAAAAAAATTGAGCTCTGAATTGGGCATTTTCAGAAAGTCACGCCCCCAGTTCGTGACGTCACACAAGACGTCTTGCCTTGCTCGAGATGCAAAACAATGGCTTCAGATTCGGAGAATATGCTTTCTTGTTACACATCCAGTTATGAGTATGATTCATATAGTTCTGAAGAGGAAAGCATACATGTTTGCAATCGATTAAAGAATTTATTTCGTGCCATTTTGAGGCAACATTGGGGGGGGATGTCTCACCCAAAAAAAGAGGCACAAAATGGCGACCTCCTGTGGCCACCTCCGTTTCCACAGGCTGATAAATTCCTTATATGGAGTTTGGATGCCCTCTTCTGGCCTTCTGGCAGCTTTTGGGTGCAACACGAGGTTGTCAGACCAAACAAGTACAGCAAAATATATTGACGTGATGGAAGGACTGCTACAATGTGTCTTTTTTTTGGTCAGGGGCGTTCCTTCAGTGACGTCACGTACGGACTCGTCACCAACTCAAAAACAAGACTTCCTGAATATTCAGTGTGAGTCTTAAAAGGTAAAATATGCGGTGGAATCTTGTTAAAATACGCTCAGTAGAAGTCATTTGAAGCCCTTTTACAAATTATGGACACAACTTGTCCGGAGACATCCGTTGTCCTTTAAGCTGTTTCATAGTTGATCAGAGTTGTGTTACTTATTGATGATTGATTGACATCTTTGTTTGAAAGTGCTCTATAAATACAGTTGATTTGAGTTGAGAAATAACTACCGGTACTTGTTGCCATACAGAGTTTTTGCGGACAATGCGCATTTGATTATTTGTGTGTCCAAATATGCCAGTAACACCCACGAGCCCGTTTCCTTGGTAACTTCAGACAGAGGGGCTCTGCTGCATGTAAGAAAGGACAGAGAGAAGTGGCAGGAGAAAGAAAGAAAAAACACAGTGAGAAAATTACACTCGGCCCTTATGGACTTGCCACAAGATGGTGTTTTCCCTTTTTTTCAGATAATTGCTTAAATGTCAGTATGAAGAATACTTCTGGAATACTTTTAGAATGTAAAAACTTTTCAATTGTTTTAAACAATCCAATAAAAATTCCTTTAAAGGACAACCGACGCCTGCGGACAAGTTGTGTCCATAATTTGTAAAATGGCTTCAAATGACTTCTACTGAGCGTATTTTACAAAGATTCCACCACATATAGCTCTATTTTACCGTTTAAGACTCACACTGAATATTCATGAAGTCTTGTTTTCGAGTTGATGACGATCCCCTACGTGACGTCACGTTTGGAACGCCCCTGACCGAGAAAGCGACACACAATGCATTTTGGGTACTTTGTTTGGTCTGAAAACTTCGTGTTGATCCGTGTTGATGGCGAAATTAGAAGGAAAACACATAAATAACGAGATGGTGAATTGTTGTGTGTTGCACCAAGACTACTATTTGATACTAGTTGACACAAATTCCCAGCAGACAAATCAGCCCATTTCCAACGGAGCTTTGGCGCCATCTTTTGCATTTTCTGGGACGCTACATCGGAGTCCTGATGGCTCGAGTTGATATGGGAGGACTCCTTTTATCGATTGCAAACATGTATGCTTTCCTCTTCAGAACTATTTGAATCATATTCATCACTGGATGAGTAACAAGAAATCTGAAGCCATTGTTTTGATTCTCGAGCAAGGCAAGACGTCCTGGCGTGACGTCACGTGCAAGGGGGCGGGGCCTTCTGAAACTGGCCACTTCCGGTTTCAATTTCAAGTAGTTTTTAGACACTTGAAGTCATTTTAATTGGTGTTTTGCATTTAACTAAAATATCAGCCTGCGTGTTTTGGGTATTTTAGATGCCATAAAACGTTTTTCTGATGTCAGTTAGGAAACAAAAAAAAATGTGTCGGTTGTCCTTTAATAGACACATAGAATGCACATTTCAAACATACTCATTTTATAAATTTGTCAGGCTAGAAGGTGAACAATTAAGCAGTGTATATTTTACGCAACACAATTCAATTTGATTTGTAGAGCACTTTTAAAAAACGCAGCTGAAACAAATGGCTGAAAATAGATTTGAAAAAAATTGAAATCTGCAATTAAAAGTATTGGGAAAAAAGTGAGCCGTAACCACCCAATAGTAGTCTCTGGCAAAATTGAATCATCCTAATTTGAATCGGCAAAGAAATTGTAAACGGCCAGAGATAGCCCTGCCCTCCAGCAATGCACATAGTTCAGCAGAAATAAGGGGCGTGGCTTTAGTGTGATACTGCCCAAAAAAAGCTAAAAACTTAACCTAGTGAGAGATCAGGAGGTTCCCCCTATCCCTCTGACCTACTTCAAATCTCCGTTGCCCTCAGATCCTCTTCCTCCCTCCGCCTCCCTCTGCCCTCTGCCCGTCTCACCACGATGGGGTGCAGAGCTTTCAGACATCCGTGACATTGACTCCCTTCCTACTTTCAAATCTCACTTCAAAACCCACCTGTTAAAACTTGCTTTCATGGTCTAGTTTAATCCACTGTTTTATTATTTATTGTTTTATTCATGATTTTATTGTTTTATGTATTGTTTTTATTGCAAAGTGTCCTCGGGTGTTCAGAAAGGCGCTTGTAAATTAAATGTATTATTATTATTGGCTGCCTTTCCAGCAGCTCATGTATTTTTTTTTCTACTTTCATTCCTTTCATCACTTTGCTGCTGTGAAATGTAAATTTCTCCACTGTGAGACGAATAAAGGCATATCCAATCCAATCCAATTATTATCAAACATGGCTTACAATTCTTGAGTGGCCCATGACACAAGAATACACGCACGCGTGTTAACACTTATCCCAAATATGTTCACAGCACAAGTGAGACAAACTAATGCTGGGATGCAATGGCTGCAAATTCCATTTCACTTCCGTGTTTGTCACCGCGCTGAGAAGACAACAAACACCAACAATTTTGTTGCGGCCTTTCAGTGACGGACAAACAAAAACCAACATTGATTCTCACATGAACCCGTTGTCCTTTCTTCCCTTGGCCAGCTCTTCTGCTCCGCACCGCTACCCCGTCCCAACACCCCCCATCCCCCTCCCGACCCCTTCTTTCCTAGCCCATCCCGACTCGCAGAAGGTGAAGCAGTACAAAGAGAAGAGATTGCAGCTTTTCCGATTCTTCGCTGGTTATTAACTGCCATTTGTCCCCACGGAGGGCTGTCCATTCCATCAACCCGACTGATGCTCTTTTCTCATGGAAATCAGCCTGCTGTTGCCTCCTCCGCCAGCAGCCACCGCCGCTGCCCACGGTGAGAGCAAGGGATTGTGGGGGATTTTTTCAAAGACGAAAGACCTCCCTCAAGCTCAAAAGCAGTTACAGCTAACACACAAACACACGTTATGTGCACACATGGGGCAAATTTGCCGCGCAACATCCATCAACATATTCGAGATCTGAAAAACACCCGCGCCCCAACCTTGTGAAGTTCCGGCTACGACCACACGAGGCAGACAAGCGCAGCTTGCAACTTAATTAAAGGACAACCGACACCACTTTTTTGTTTCCTAACTGACATCAGAAAAACGTTTTATAGCATCTAAAATACCCAAAACACGCAGGCTGATATTTTTCGTCAAATGCAAAACACCAATAAAGATGACTTTAAGGGTGCTAAATCTGCAAAAAAATTGAGTCCCGCCTCCAGTTCGTGACGTCACGCCAAGACGTCTTGCCTTGCTCGAGAATCAAAACAATGGCTTCAGATTGGGAGAAGATGCTTTCTTGTTACACATCCAGTAATGATTATGATTCAAATAGTTCTGAAGAGGAAAGCATAAATGTTTGCAATCCATTGAAGAAGTTCTTCCGGGTCATTTTGAGGCATCAAGACTGATGTGTAGCGTCACAGAAAATGCACAAGATGGCGCCCAAGCTCCGTTGGAAATGGGCTGATTTGTCTGCTGGGTATTTGTGTCCGCGAATATCAAATAGTAGTCTTTGTGCAACACACAACGAGTCATCATCGTGTTATTGATGTGTTTTCCATCTAATTTCGCCATCAACACGGATCAACACAAAGTTTTCAGACCAAACAAAGTACCGCAAATGCATTGTGTGTCGCTTTCTCGGTCAGGGGTGTTCCCTCCGTGACGTCACGTCAGGAATCGTCACCAACTCAAAAACAAGACTTCCTGAATATTCAGTGCGAGTCTTAAAATGTAAAATAGAGCTATATGCGGTGGAATCTTTGTAAAATACGCTCAGTAGAAGTCATTTGAAGCCATTTTACAAATTATGGACACCACTTGTCCAAAGGCGTCGGTTGTCCTTTAATTTACAACCTTTTACACCAATGATGGCCTTGTTTTAACCTCGCTGCTTCACATTTTTAGATTGATGACTTTTTGACAATCTGCAGCAAGCCTTATGGAGTAACAACAACCAGGGCACCGTCTCGTGACAATAACTCACTTCCATTTCCTTATTTTGTCGCTGCAGGCCTCAACGTGAGAGGAGCTGGTTAGAGCAACTCTAACGTCCCTCAGCTTCGTGCACCTCCACATATTATAGAAGTACAGTATATACCACGTCAACATTTTTAAGAAGCGCTCATGTTTCCCTTTGAAAGCCATCGACCAATAAGCAACCTTATGAGGTCATGAAGCTTACTATGAGTTGGTTCTAGATTAGATGAACTACCTTGCCTTCACATCAGGAGATTGAGCACCTTGATGGAAAGAACTACAAGTTGCACATTCTATCGTCAGGCCAGCGCAATCGTTGGCGCATATGAGCATGCATGTGATGGCCATCCATGACTGCATTTGCAAAATACCAAATATCCTCTCTTCAAGATGGAAGAGGCCCAGCCTCGTATTGCCAACAGTGAAAAAAAAAACAATGCAGTGCCGGTAATTGATTCCCCCCCACTCGGGAAGCCCAGAAGTCGAGTGGTTAGCATGACAACTTCACAGTGCAGAAGTAGCGGGTTCAATTCCAGTTTCTGCCATCTTGTGTAGAGTTTGCATGTTCTCCCTGAACTTGGGTGGGTTTTGTTTGGGTACACCTTAGCATTCCATCCCACAATCCAAACTCATGCATGGCAGGCCGATTGAACACTTCAAATCATCCCTTGGTGTGAGTGTGAGCGTGAATGGTTGTTTGTTTCTGTGTGCCCTGTGATTGGCTGGCAACCAGTTCAGGGTGTCCCCCGCCCACTGCCCGAAGACAGCTGATATTGGCTTCAGCACTCCCCGGGATCCTACTGATCATAAAGCGGTTCGGAAAATGGATGGATGAATTAATGAATGAAATTCCATTATCCAGACATCTGGCCAGTTTCAGAAGGTCCCGCCCCCTTGTTCATGACGTCACGGCAAGACGTCTTGCCTTGCTCGAGAATCAAAACAATGGCTTCAGATTTTTTGTTACTCATCCAGTTATAAATATGATTCAAATAGTTCTGAAGAGGAAAGCATACATGTTTGCAATCGATTAAAGAAGTTCTTCCGGGTCATTTTGAGGCATCAGGGGTGGGAAATGTTGCACCTGAAAAAGGCAGGAAATGGCGACAAAGCCGTGTAAGGAATTAATCAGCCCGTTTCCACAGGCTGATTAATTCCTTAAATGGGCTTTGTCGCCCTCTTCTGCCTCTTTTTAGTGCAACATGACGTTTTCAGACCAAACAAAGTACAGCAAAATGCATTGACGTGATGGAAGGTGTCCTTTTTTCGGTCAGGGGCGTTGCTTCAGTGACGTCACGTACGGACTCGTCACCAACTCAAAAACAAGACTTCTGGAATATTCAGCGCGAGTCTTAAAACATAAAATATTGCTATATGCGGTGGAATCTTTGTAAAATACGCTCAGTAGAAGTCATGTGAAGCCATTTTACAAATTATGGACACAACTTGTCCGGAGACGTCGGTTGTCCTTTAATATATGCTTGAGAGACTATGACGATCACGTTTGTATCGCAATGGACTGAATTATAGCAGCTTCCAACCTCATCATCACTGTCAGGAGTCCATATTGTTGTGATGGTAGCTGTGTGATTGATTGTTCTTAATTATTCAATACAGTATATTACAATCCTCTATGTATTTTTTCACTGTTTCTATTGTCTTCGTGTGTGCTCTGTAACAAACATAACTCCCACCAATACTGTAGCATGATTTAGGTGTATTCCCATATCATAGTGTTCTGGAACATATCCCTTGTGATGAAGGGATTGACTGTACTATATTTATTTGAAACTAATTCCTACTTTGCTTTCACTTGGGACTTTGGCACCATCTCGTGACCTCTTCTGTATTTCAGAAAGAGCACAAACACTACGAATAAGTGAGTTTTTCAGCAAAGAGTTGGGATAGGTTCCACAGAAATAAAAATGTAAATAGGGGAATTTATGAGTAACCGCGAACAAGCTGGATTTACTGTACGGTCGTAAAATACATAAAATAAAAATATTGTCATTACTCCTAAAATCCACATTAATCATGAAATTATTTTATTTTATTGCATCAATAATTGTAATATGAATTGACAGAATATTTCCACATCCACAGTGACAGATTACATATGAAAATGTAAGGTAATATATCGAAATTTCCAAAAATGAACAAATCGGGGTCAACCAAGACCGTGTTCAGCCTTTGTGAATACTTTGTTCAAATAAATAAATACAATAAAAAAATGATTTAGGCGGTTGCATAAACGTGTAACTAGCCATGTGTAAATATGTAGCTTGCAGTTACAACTGCGAGCTTGAAAAATAAACATGTAGAACGATACAACAATATTGCATATGACTACTGCAATGCGAAGACACCCTCCACTTGTTCTACTTCCAAGGAAAAACACACTGGTCGCGCACACGCGCGTGCACGCGCAGGCCAAGGGAACAAAAACATCCGAGGAACCACAAACATGACACAAGCCACGAGGAGGACAGTTACATACGTGTGGTCCACATACCTTTCCAAGCTTAATGAGCAACGTGACAAGTGAACGCACCATCACGACAAAATAAACCCCACACTTTCATACACTGCCAACAACGAGCCTCAATTAAAATCCACTTTCAACATACTTTTTACGGCCTCCCATAATCTCAAAAACACACGGAGGGACCTTATATTTCTAAAATGGCCTGAAACGCAACAACCTGACGTAAAATAACAAGAATAAATGCCCTACAAATGCGCCCGAAACTTGTCGCGATCACAACAACTATTTGTAACGCTGTTGTTAAACGTCTCGTCACACACGTACACACACTTACACGCACGCACACAAATACGCCACAAATTACGCAAAGGCCAATGGCGCTTATTTAGTAATACCAACACATTCATAACAAGGTAGGCGTCGCGCAAGTCGAAGTGCACGTCAGCTGGACGCCGTCAAAAGTTGCGTAAAATGTTTCCCAAACACGCACAAACACAACGACGTGCAAACACAATACGCGAAGGAGGACGAAAGAGGGGGGAAAAGAAGCAGTTTACCCACCAAAAAAGTTTCCAGCACTGCATTAGTCAACTTTCACTTGGAGCCCCGATAAACGTCCATCCCGAGTAGAAAGCCACCATGGGAGAGACCCACGCCGCAAACTCCGCGATCTCTCTTCGATGTCTTCTTTGCTTGTTTTTAAAATAGTTTTAAACGACTTTCCATTCTTGACAATAATTTAGATATTCGGGGCCTGGGAGTGTGTGTGTGTGTGTGTGTGCGTGTGTGTGCGTGTGGCTCTCCTCAGGCTGCAAACGAGTTAGGGGGCGGTAAGCATTGTGGGAGTGTGACGTCAGGCCACTTTCACAAACTTTTTTTTACACTCGCAGATAGATTACTGTGTTGCTTTTTTAACACGCACTGGCCGAAAGGCTCTCGTACGATCTCGTCAGTTCAAACACCTGCACACTGTCACCGCATTCAGTTTCAAATAACATAACTCTAATACTTTGGCTCTGTTAAAACTCAACACAAAATTGAAATTCATTTTAGAAATCACTTAACTTCAGCCAATCCACCTGAACGTGTTGTGAAAATATCAAATATTTCGACGATTTAGCCATCATGCAATCATCACCGTCCGACGAGAACTATGCCCAGTATCTAAAGTTATAAACAAATGGTCACAATGTGCTTCAGTTAAAAATAACAGTTCGCAAGTAAGCTTTCTAATGACAATGACGATTACTGCCCACATTTATATAGACACAGTGTATATGCACGTAATTACGAACCAAATTGAACACAATTACGGATTTATTTATTTTTACATACTTGGAAATAAAGATGATTCTGATTCTGACGAAAGTACCATGTTTAAATACATGTTTAAAAAATGTAACAGAAAGTAAAATATCTAACTAATAGCTGCTGGGATATCGTGAAGGCTTGCAATTACTTTAAATTAAAACCCGATTTTAGCATGCAAATCATTAACTTGCCCATTGCCTTTGCATTATTGTGTCTGAAATTATATAAAATGACATCTTCTAATCGGATAAATAAACGAGCCAATAAATAAGACATCCATTTTGATTGAATTTAGAGTGGAGAAAAATCACATGAAATGCTAACAAAAACTTGCTAGAATTGCTGTCTGGGTGGATTGCACTAAAATGTCTAGGATTATTGGATCAATACATAAACGTAGGCAAGCAGACATTTGATTAATAATACGATTAATTTGTTAAAAATATAAAGTATTTCATATCTGAAGGCCCCTGTAAAGACATTTTAATTGATGGGAATTAGTAATTCATGAATTAAAATCGATTAACGGGCCTAGCCCACATTTTATGTCACTTTGCCTGCATACTTGTAGTTCTTCAGTGTACGTGAGTGCATGTGTCGTGTGACTGTGTTGCAGAAGAGGGAGGGGGTTGAAAGAATTACTTCCAGGGCACATCAACTTGTTTCCTTGTCACCCCCTCCTCTTCGAAGCCCACCACAAGCTGATGGAGCCCGCAAGGGGGAACATGTTTGTGCAGCCATGGAGCGTGGGGGTGGGGGAATCGACCGTGATGCCTTCAGGATCCTCAAGTTTTCGCAACAATAACATCAATTAAAAATATTCGAAGATTTTTACGTACAATTCCACCCATTCGTCGATGATATATTAATATGTACTTTTCACACATGAAGCACAAATAACCGATTATACGCTCAGAGTTTAGAATCTTATATGATGAGCAAAAAAAATCAACATTTTCTTAGAATTACACAATAAACCCAGATTTCTGCTGCAGTTAGACGCCTTGATATTTTTTCATCATACGAATAATAAATATCTTCGTTTTATGTTTGTCTGATTATTTTTTCTTTTCGAAATTGGTATGAATTTCTCATTTTTACGACTGTTATTGAAGGCACCGGAGGCCTCTTTTTGTAGTGACCCCGCCCCCAAAGTGGGACAGCCGTACCTGGTGCTGCCAACTAATTCCTGCTTTTTTCACATAAAAAGTGAGAGAAAGCAGTGACCATTGTCAGTATTCGAGACGTAAATGCACAGGTATTGTTTACATTGAAATTTTTTCTGTACTTCTACTTATGGACGAGTTGATTTTTGTTGTTGTTTTATTTAAATCGGAAGTCGTGTAAAGTGGTTCAAAGTATTCGTTCCGTTACGACGTAAACATCGTAAAGAAGACAAATCTAATGAAAAGTCTTCATCAATTACCACACTGGTGGAATCGGGACGTCTCATAAAAATTGAGTAAGCTAGTTCGATTATTTTAATGTTTTAAAAAAGATGATTTTTAAAAATACCTTTTGGATTAAATAGAAATTAATTATTTAAACTTGAACACAATATACTGTATAATCCTTGTTCGATTGTGAGAATATGTTGCTCTCAATTTAAAAGGATGCTTTGATAAATCCAGTTCGAAAAAAACTTTTTAAATAAAATATTAACACAAACATATCTTAAATTGTTCAAACACAATGTAGCATGTAGGAAATAAATGTTAAAAAGCTTCACGCGGCAAATAAAATCATACTACTGTCCACGTTTTATATTTGATGTTCATCATTGAATATCTTTTTGCAATGGGAGTTATTTTTAAGGGAAGAAAAAATATATTTAAAAAGACTAGATTTAATGCATGACATTATTTTAACACATAACATACAAACAGATTTTTTTATACACAAGGAAACATACAAACATTTGGAAACAACATCGGGACTAACTAATTTGGCTTTTGAAAATCTAAAACTAAAATCTAAAATGTAAAATTTAGGAAGGCAAATTATTTTATATAGTTAAATTATTGCTCTAATTTCTGCTTTTAGTCCAGTTGCACATGCATATTTGCATTTCCAAGCAATCCTCCATGATTAAATTATTCCTCGCTATAAAAAAGTATATCTCATATATCAATCAGACTTTGATTACGAATAATTCAGCATTTTTCACTTGAGAAATAACACATAATTAAAATTCCCCCCCTTGAGTGGAACGTTTTAAATTGTTTCACATAGTTTCCACTTGTGTGAGGTCACATAAGTAGTTGGAAAGGAAACAAAAGACTATTTGTTTATAATTGTAATGCTGATCAACTCAAAATGAACCTTCCATTCTGCCGAAACAGTATATTTTGTTTGTGTTGCGCACAAAGATCACAAACACGTAGGCATGAGAGGAGAGATGTGAGAGTGCGCAGGAATCCAAACAGTGCTGAGTGACAGAGAAAGAAAACCGTGCAGAATTTTATTTTACATTATTTCATAAAGTAGCCGTGAGAAATAAAAGTCCAATTTATGGATACAAAATGAGGATAAGCAGATGCATGTATGCAAAATGGGAACATTTCCTTTCTGGTATATTCACAAAAAATAATAAGAATTTACAGAACTGGTTATCCCTTATTTCCCCCCCACAACTCCAAGATTTAAGTAAAAACAAAAACAACAACTCTGCCATTTTGTGCTCACTAAAAGTACTGTTTTGCCTGACAAAATAGAAATTGTTGTTTGTTACAAACTGCACAATCACAAAATGACTCTCAGACCGTTTTTTTTTTCTTCTAAAGAGTTCAAACTTGGTAGGGAACTGTACTCTATTGTTGGTTTTTTTCTTTTTTACTTTGTAATAGTCTTGTCACATCACAACCTATCTTTATGGAGTCGAACGGCACTGATGTCATGGCAGAACTGAGGAAAAGGGACACACACCCTACTCCAGTGCCGTCATGACGACGAAGATGTATTAAAGGACAACCGACGTCACTTTATTGTTTCCTAACTGACATCAGAAAAACGTTTTATAGCATCTAAAATACCCAAAACACGCAGTGTGATATTTTTAGTCAAATGCAAAACACCAATAAAAATGACTTCAAGTGTCCCAAAACGACTTCAAAATGAAACCGGAAATTGCCAGTTTCAGAAGGTCCCGCCCCCTTGTTCGTGACGTCACGCCAAGACGTCTTGCCTAGCTGGAGAATCAAAACAATGGCTTCAGATTCCGATAAGATGCTTTCTTGTTACTCATCAAGTTATGAATATGATTCAAATAGTTCTGAAGAGGAAATCATCAATGTTTGCAATCAATTAAAGAAGTCTTTCCGTGTTATTTTGAAGCATCTGGACAGAATTGTAGCACCCAGAAAATGCACAAGATGGCGCCAAAGATCCATTAGAAATGGGCTGATTTGTTTGCTGGGAATTTGTGTCAGCGAATATCAAATAGTTGTCTTGGTGCAACACACAACGATTCACCATTGCGTTATTTATGTGTTTTCCTTCTAATTTCGACATCAACACGAAGTTTTCAGAGCAAACAAAGTACCGCAAAATGCATTTTGTGTCGCTTTCTCAGTCGGGCGTTCCAAACGTCACGTCACGTAGGGGATTGTCATCAACTCAAAAACAAGACTTCCTGAATGAAAAGATTTCTTCTGCCGTCATCTGTACTTCTTTGAAACTGTGATTGTTTCTGTAAAAGTATTTTTTTTTTCAAAGTAATACAAATGATGGCTGCAGAAACCTTTTCATCGATGGATCACTCCTGTACGACTGAGAGCTTACACAGACGTAAGACTTCCTGAATATTCAGCGCGAGTCTTAAAACGTGAAATATAGCTTTATATGCGGTGGAATCTTTGTAAAATACGCTCAGTCGAAGTCATTTGAAGGGATTTTACAAATTATGGACACAACTTGTCCGGAGGCGTCGGTTGTCCTTTAAGGTGACTCTTCCTATTGTGTGATTGCATCTCACCTTTGTCCCCGCACCTCCTTTCTGCACGCGCCTAAACGTCCTCATAAACACACACAGGTGCTCGTCGCCGCACTCAACCCCTCCTTCGCTACAATTAGGTCACATCTGGAGTTTGTTTGTTCGCCAGCAAAATAACCCGCAATGCCCTTAAAATGAGGACACGCATGTGCGTGTGTATTTTTGTTTTTTGACGAGTTTTGTTTTGTAAAACAGTTGGGTGGCTTGCTTTAAAGGACAACCGACGTCACTTTTTTGTTTCCTAACTGACATCAGAAAAACGTTTTATAGCATCTAAAATACCCAAAACACGCAGTATATTTTTAGTCAAATGCAAAACACCAATAAAAATGACTTCAAGTGTCCAAAATCTGCAAAAAAATTGAGCTGCGAATTGGGCATTTTCAGAAAGTCCCGCCCCCAGTTCGTGACGTCACGCCAAGACGTCTTGCATTGCTGGAGAATCAAAACAATGGCTTCAGATTCGGAGAAGATGCTTTCTTGTTACACATCCAGTTATGAATATGATTCAAATAGTTCTGAAGAGGAAAGAATACATATTTACAAATCGATTAAATAATTTATTCCATGCCATTTTGAGGCAACATTGGGGGAAATGGATCCCCAAAAATGAGGCAGAAAATCGCGACCAACCTCCTGTGAGGAATTAATCAGCCCGTTTCCACAGGCTGATAAATTCCTTACATGGAGCTTGGACGCCCTCTTCTGGCTCTTTCTGGTGCAATACGAGGTTTTCAGACCAAACAAGCATTGACTTAATGGAAGGACTGCTACAATGTGTCCTTTTTTTCGGTCAGGGGCATTCCTTCAGTGACGTCACGTATGGACTCGACACCAACTCAAAAACAAGACTTCCGGAATATTCAGCAGGAGTCTTCAAAGGTAAAATATAGCTATATGCGGTGGAATATTTGTAAAATATGCTCAGTAGAAGTCATTTGAAGCCATTTTCTAAATGATGGACACAACTTACGTAGAGAATACGAATGTGTGGACAAACGAAGCAGTATTAACTCATTCACTGCCATTCCCGAATTTATTCGGAAATTGAAAATATGATGTATCGCGCCATTCCCAAATTTATTCCATTTTTTTTGCGAGTTTCGTTCATGCTTGAGTGCAGATCAACCGTTGGCCATGGCCTCTGGCAATGGTTTTTATTTTCCACAAGGGGGCAGCATTTCCCCTTTTCCCATGTTAGCGCTTTGTTCCAGCTTCGGCTGTTGTTAAAGCGCTACATAAACCAAAATGTTTGTATTGCATTGTATTTTAGACAGCCGTCCCTCATTTCAAGCTCATATAACTCCAGACCCATATCATTTAGGAATTAACTCATTTTTTCCAATGAAAGACAACAATCTGAGGTTTCTTACGCTGCATTGAATGTTTATGTAGTCCTGAAACTCAATATTCTGCGCCTCCTGGAATTTGAGTGACAATGACAAAAACCCTGGCACTGGAGTGGACACATTTTGGCACATTGTCTAGCAGTGAATGAGTTAATTAGACGCTGTACAAAACACAGTCAAAATCATGTGAATTTCTGATCGTTATTTTTTAGGATATTTTTATTCCTTTAATTTTGTTTTGTTTGTGCGGCAAGGCAAAAATGTGCTTAACACGTCCGTTAACACAAGCGTGACACAACAGGTAAAATCACACACAGCAGTGTGCCGATGACTATTTTGTGTTTTGGAGCCTTTTACTCAGCGAGTTGCTTGTTCTGTAGCCACAAAGGGACATAAGTCTTCTTGTGCCGGTCCCAAGCCCGGATAAATACAGAGGGTTGTTTCAGGAAGGGCATCCGACGTAAAAGCTTGGCCAAAACAAACAAAACAAAACAATCTCTAAAGATGGAGGACACTGATTTGCTGTGGCGACCCCTTGAAAGGAAAAAGCCGAAAGGAAAAGAAGAAGTTTAATGGCCTGCTGACGCGTGAGCAGCTGAAGTCTATCTTTACCCAACAACGTCTGTTCCGTCATGAGGTGGCCCATCAGGTTTCATCGGGGGGTTCTGCAGCATGTTGATAAGAAAGGGTGGAACGTTTTGATGGGTCGAGTCCAGCTGAGTTACTAAAACGCCACCTGCTGGGTGGTAGCTGGCTACACGGGATCACCAGAAAGCTAACAATAACCTTTTCAGCCTTTGAGGGAATACCACGGACAATGGATACATCATAGTGTCGTGTTAATCTCGAAATCTACATGACTAGTTATTTTATAACTCATTCATTTGGATTTTTTTTTTCTCCATCGCCGAACTTCTCCTATTGTTGCCAAATGTCGCTTAAAGGACAACCGACACCACTTTTTTGTTTCTGAACTGACATCAGAAAAACGTTTTATAGCATCTAAAATACCCAAAACACGTAGTATGATATTTTTAGTCAAATGCAAAACACCAATAAAAAATGACTTCAAATTGAACCCGGAAGTGGCCAGTTTCAGAAGGTCCCGCCCCCTTGTTCATGACGTCACGCCAATGCGTCTTGCCTTGCTCGGGAATCAAAACAATGGCTTCAGATTCGCAGAAGATGCTTTCTTGTGACTCATCCAGTTATGAATATGATTCAAATAGTTCTGAAGAGGAAAGCATAAATGTTTGCAATGTTTTTGTGAGTGAAAGTCACAAAATAATCTGATTGAGGTTGTTTATTTGTGCCTGTTTTCTCGCTAATTGTCCTTGCAAATATTTCTGTTTTGTTCAACCACTTTGTTTTCATCACTCAGTCTGTAGAATTGAATCAAAACGTACTGTATGCATGTTTTCCCCTCTGTTTATAACGGAACCAGCAGTATGCTTCGTGACCTGTAGATGGCAGCATATACCTTAACTGTCTGAAACGTCCCCACGCCGCCAACCAGACAAAGAAGTAAAAGTCTACCCATTGCATTCTGGGATATGTTTTGGAATACAATGGCGGCACAAAAGCGACCCACTTACGCGCTCGCGCTTGCCGGATTTCTTTGTTCATTCTTACAACAAACTTGTCTGGCGGCTACCCAACGACTGCAGTGGGATGAAAACGGATATGTCTTATACTGTCCGTGCATGGGTAATAAACGATTTTAATTCAATGCAGATTTTTAACGAGACGCCATTATCAATCATAGTAAAAAAACATTGTAAAGATAGAACTAATTGGGGAATAAAATACCTCACATTCAACAAAACAAAATACTGCTTGAACATTGAAAGCCGTTTCTGTGTTCAGGTCGCTTTGGGAACCAGGCGGACCATTTCTTGGGTTCTTTGGCTTTTGCGAAGATGTTAAACCGAACACTGGCAGTCCCTCCGTGGATTGTTTACCGGCATCTGAGCCCGCCTGCCACCAATGTAATTCTGTTCTCTTATTTGCTATCATGTCTGATCTACGTGATGGACAAAAAGCCTTGGACATTTGAGTGTAAAAGTAAACACGAGGAGATAAGAAAATATAAAGTTGGGAGGAATTATTTTCCCTTGTCCACAATTATTACAGTAATGAACTGTTGGAGGGAGACTTCAGGTATACCTTTTGTAACAACCCATGTAGAATCTACTCTTTTCTTGGGTCTTTCCAGTTTAAGAACTGCCTAAAAATAACATCTGTGCACAATTTCTGGAGTTTTATGATCTATGATTCTTGTCACAAATATTCATCCAGGTCCATGTCCCATATAGTGAGTTCTTCAAACTTGAGGCCTTGTCGGCCTACCATCGCGTGGTGGCTTTGGAAGTCTTTATGAAGGAGCTTGCAGACAAACACTGGCCCGTAGGACAGAGGAAAGCATACTGCTTTGAGGCAGCAGCTCAACGGAGTGCGGATGGACAATCCTGTCCCATGAAGGTGAGAATACGATGGAGCGGCAAGGTGGTGTGGTTAGGCGTGGAAGAGGAGGGATTTCAAAATGGAGAGCATGGCCCACACAAAGATGAAAAACCTTAAAGGACAACCGACGCCTCCAGACAAGTTGTGTCCATCATTTGTAAAAACACTTCAAATGACTTCTACTGAGCGTATTTTAATAACATTCCACCGCATTTCGCTATATTTTACTTTTTAAGACTCGCGCTGAATATTCAGGAAGTCTTGTTTTCGAGTTATATTCTGTCGTATGGATAATATGTCGAGAAAGAATTATCTACCTTATGCCATCTAGTGGAATCAATAACTCGTTTTTGAACAATTGAAGAGAATTTGTGCCAATACACCGTTGGTAGATATATCTGCTCCAATGCGTGTGTGTGGATGGTTCTGCTGTTTTCAGGATGGCAATCCATTTGGTCAGTTCTGGGACTATGTTGGTGTGGAATTTGACCAGTCTGTGTTATTTAGTGGGATTTCCTTCAGTGCATACCACCAGCAGCACTGGATGAACAAGTAAGTATGCCTTTGAACTTTCAACCATGTTAAGGGAATTTTTATTTTTCCTCATCATCAAGCATGACTATTATTGAAATGTTCATCCCATGCTGTATTATTCTTATTTTTTTTAGTTAAAGGACAACCGACGCCTTCGGACAAGTTGTGTCCATAATTTGTGAAATCGCTTCAAATGACTTCTACTGAGCGTATTTGACAAAGATTCCACAGCATATAACTATATTTTATCTTCTAAGACTCGCGCTGAATATTCCGGAAGTCTTGTTTTTGAGTTGGTCACGAGTCCTCACGTCACGTCACTGAAGGAACGCCCCTGACCGAGAAAGGACACACTAGCATTTCTTCCATCACGTCAATGCATTTTGGGGTACTTTGTTTGGTCTGAAAACTTCTATTTGATATTCTCTGACAAAACCTCCCAGGAGACAATTTCCACAGAGCTTTGTCGCCATCTTCTGCCTTTTGTGGGTACTGTCAGTACTAAAGAGTTTGTCACTACATTTCTCTCCAGATGCCTCAAAATTAATTAATCGATTCCAAACATGTATGCTTTCCTCTTCAGAACTATTTGAATCATAATCATAACTGGGTGAGTAACAAGAAAGCATCTTCTCCAAATCTGAAGCCATTGTTTTGATTCTCGAGCAATGCAAGACGTCTTGGCATGACGTCACGACAAGGGGGCGGGACCTTCTGAAACTGGCCACTTCCGGGTTCATTTTTTTTGCAGATTTTGGATACTTTAAGTCCTTTTTATTGGTGTTTTGCATTTGACTAAAAATATCATACTGCATGTTTTGGGTATTTTAGATGCGATAAAACGTTTTTCTGACGTCTGAAGTGATGTCGGTTGTCCTTTAAATGCGTTTTAGGATTCGTTCTCAATTGCCGTTAAATTTGTAACGGTTCCAATACAACCCTTCCCTTCCATGATCATCTAGGTTCCCACCCAACGAGCACCCAGTCTTGGCCCTGCCCGGAGCTCCCGCCCAGTTCCCGGTGGTGGAAGAGCACGTTAGCCTGCATCGTTACATAGTTTGGTCAGACAAGATGGCGGCAGAGGGACGGGAACACATTGCTTCCCTCCTGACTCGGCCCTATGTTGGTATTCACTTGAGGATCGGGAGTGATTGGGTGAGATGCCATTTAAGCTTCGGCTCCTGCAAGCATTTGACTACATGTTCTTTGAGAAGAAAAAAAAACAATCACCAAGGCTTTATATGTGATTATCATCTGAAAGGACAACCGACGCCTCCGGACAAGTTGTGTCCATAATTTGTAAAATTGCTTCTAATGACTTCTACTGAGCGTATTTTACAAAGAGTCCACCGCATATAGCTAGATTTTACCTTTTAAGACTCACGCTGAATATTCCGGAAGTCTTGTTTTCAATTGGTGACGAGTCCTGACATGACGTCACGGAAGGAACGCCCTCGACTGAGAAAGCGACACACAATGCATTTTGTGGGTACTTTGTTTGGTCTGAAAACTTTGTGTTGATGGCGAAATTAGAAGTAAAACACATAAATTACATGATGGTGAATCGTCGTGTGTTGCACCAAGACTACTATTTGATATTCGCTGACAAATTCGCAGCAGACAAATCATCCCATTTCCAATGGAGTTTGGGCGCCATCTTGTGCATTTTCTGGGACACTACATTGGAGTCCTCGAATTGATGCGGAAGGACTTCTTTAATCGATTGCAAACATTTATGCTTTCCTCTTCAGAACAATTTGAATCATATACATAACTGGATGAGTAACAAGAAAGTATCTTCTTCGAATCTGAAGCCATTGTTTTGATTCGAGA